>NC_135533.1:3872105-4172105 GCF_045843805.1 Urocitellus parryii
ACATCCTCACAACAGGCCCCACGTCTGCCCCCCACATCCTCACAACAGGCCCCACGTCTGCCCCACATCCTCACAAGAGGCCCCACGTCTGCCCCCACATCCTCACAACAGGCCCCACGTCTGCCCCCCACATCCTCACAACGGGCCCCAGGTCTGCTTCCCACATCCTCACAACAGGCCCCACGTCTAACCCCACATCATCACAACAGGTCCCACGTCTAACCCCCACATCCTCACAACAGGCCCCACGTCTGCCCCCACACCCTCAAAACAGGCCCCATGTCTAACCCCCACATCCTCACAACAGGCCCCACGTCTAACCCCAAATCCTCACAACAGACCCCACCTCTAACCCCCACATCCTCACAACAGGCCCCACGTCTGCCCCCAAATCCTCACAACAGGCCCCACATCTGCCCCCCCACACCCTAACAACAGCCCCACGTCTGCCCCCGCATACTAACAACAGGCCCCACGTCTAACCCCACATCCTCACAAGAGACCCCACGTCTTACCCACACATCCTCACAACAGGTCGCAGGTCTAACCCCACATCCTCACAACAGGCCCCACGTCTAACACCCACATCCTCACAACAGGCCCCACGTCTGCCCCCCACACCCTCACAACAGGCCCCACGTCTGCCCCCGAATCCTAACAACAGGCCCCACGTCTAACCCCACATCCTCACAACAGGTCCCACGTCTAACCCCACATCCTCATAACAGGCCCCACGTCTGCCCCCCACATCCTCACAACAGGCCCCACGTCTGCCCCCCAAATCCTCACAACAGGCCCCACGTCTGCACCCCAAACCCTAACACCAGGCCCCACGTCTGCCCGGGCATCCTAACAACAGGCCCCATGTCTAACCCCACATCCTCACAAGAGGCCCCAATCTTACCCACACATCCTCACAACAGGTCGCAGGTCTAACCCCACCTCCTCACAACAGGCCCCACGTCTGCCCCCCACATCCTCACAACAGGCCCCACGTCTGCCCCCCACATCCTCACAACAGGCCCCACGTCTAACCCCCACATCCTCACAATAGTTCTCAGGTCTAACACCCACATCCTCACAGCAGGCCCCACGTCTAACCCCACATTCTCACAACAGGTCCACGTCTAACCCCACATCCTCACATCAGGTCCAGGTCTAACCCCCACATCCTCACAACAGGCCCCACGTCTAACCCCACATCCTCACAACAGGCCCCACGTCTAACCCCCACATCCTCACACCAGGCCCCACGTCTAATACCCACATCCTCACAATAGGCCCACGTCTGCCCCCCACATCCTCAAAACAGGCGCCACATCTAACCCCCACATCCTCACAACAGGCCCCACGTCTGCCCCCACATCCTCACAACAGGCCCCACGTCTGCCCCCCACATCCTCACAACAGGCCCCACGTCTGCCCCCACATCCTCAAAACAGGCCCCACGTCTGCCCCCACATCCTCACAACAGGCCCCACGTCTGCCCCCCACATCCTCACAAGAGGCCCCACGTCTAACCCCACATCCTCACAACAGGCCCCACGTCTAACCCCACATCCTCAGAACAGGCCCCACGTCTACCCCCACATCCTCAGAACAGGCCCCACATCTAACCCCACATCTTCAAAACAGGCCCACGTCTAACCCCACATCCTCACAACAGGCCCCACGTCTACCCCCACATCCTCACAACAGGCCCCACGTCTAACCCCCACATCAGTCACAACAGGCCCCACGTCTGCCCCCCACATCCTCACAACAGGCCACACGTCTTACCCCACATCCTCACAACAGGCCCCACGTCTAACCCCCACATCCTCACAACAGGCCCCACGTCTGCCCCCCACATCCTCACAACAGGCCCCACGTCTGCCCCCCACATCCTCACAACAGGCCCCACGTCTAACCCCACATCGTCACAACAGGCCCCACGTCTAACCCAACATCCTCACAACAGGCCCCACGTCTGCCCCCCACATCCTCACAACAGGTCCCACGTCTAACACCACATCCTCACAACAGCCCCACGTCGAACCCCCACATCCTCAAAACAGGCCACACGTCTGCCCCACACATCCTCACAACAGGCCCCACTTCTAACACCCACATCCTCACAACAGGCCCCACGTCGAACCCCACATCCTCACAACAGGCCCCACGTCTAACCGCACATCCTCACATCAGGTCCAGGTCTAACCCCCACATCCTCACAACAGGCCCCACGTCTAACCCCACATCCTCACAACAGGCCCCACGTCTAACCCCCACATCCTCACACCAGGCCCCACGTCTAATACCCACATCCTCACAACAGGCCCCACGTCTGCCCCCCACATCCTCACAACAGGCGCCACATCTAACCCCCACATCCTCACAACAGGCGCCACATCTAACCCCCACATCCTCACACCAGGCCCCACGTCTACCCCCACATCCTCACAACAGGCCCCACGTCTGCCCCCCGATCCTCACACCAGGCCCCACGTCTTACCCACACATCCTCACAACAGGTCGCAGGTCTAACCCCACCTCCTCACAACAGGCCCCACGTCTGCCCCCCACATCCTCACAACAGGCCCCACGTCTGCCCCCCACATCCTCACAACAGGCCCCACGTCTGCCCCCACATCCTCACAACAGGCCCCACGTCTAACCCCCACATCCTCACAATAGTTCTCAGGTCTAACACCCACATCCTCACAACAGGCCCCACGTCTAACCCCACATCCTCACATCAGGTCCAGATCTAACCCCCACATCCTCACAACAGGCCCCACGTCTAACCCCACATCCTCACAACAGGCCCCACGTCTAACCCCCACATCCTCACAACAGGCGCCACATCTAACCCCCACATCCTCACAACAGGCCCCACGTCTGCCCCCCGATCCTCACAACAGGCCCCACGTCTACCCCCACATCCTCACAACAGGCCCCACGTCTAACCCCCACATCCTCACAACAGGCCCCACGTCTAACACCCACATCCTCACAACAGGCCCCACGTCTGCCCCCACATCCTCACAACAGGCCCCACGTCTGCCCCCACATCCTCACAACAGGCCCCACGTCTGCCCCCCACATCCTCACAACAGGCCCCACGTCTGCCCCCACATCCTCACAACAGGCCCCACGTCTGCCCCCACATCCTCACAACAGGCCCACGTCTGCCCCCCACATCCTCACAACAGGCCCCACGTCTAACCCCACATCCTCACAATAGGCCCCACGTCTAACCCCACATCCTCAGAACAGGCCCCACGTCTACCCCCACATCCTCAGAACAGGCCCCACATCTATCCCCACATCTTCACAACAGGCCCCACGTCTAACCCCACATCCTCACAACAGGCCCCACGTCTACCCCCACATCATCACAACAGGCCCCACGACTAACCCCACATCCCTCACAACAGGCCCCACGTCTGCCCCCCACATCCTCACAACAGGCCCCACGTCTTACCCCACATCCTCACAACAGGCCCCACGTCTAACCCCCACATCCTCACAACAGGCCCCACGTCTGCCCCCCACATCCTCACAACAGGCCCCACGTCTCACCCCCACATCCTCACAACAGGCCCCACGTCTAACCCCACATCCTCACAACAGGCCCCACGTCTAACCCCCACATCCTCACAACAGGCCCCACGTCTAACCCCACATCCTCACAACAGGCCCGACGTCTGCCCCCCACATCCTCACAACAGGCCCCACGTCTAACTCCACATCCTCACAACAGGCCCCACGTCTACCCCCCACATCCTCACAACAGGCCCCACGTCTGCCCCCCACATCCTCACAACAGGCCCCACGTCTAACTCCACATCCTCACAACAGGCCCCACGTCTAACCCCCACATCCTCACAACAGGCCCTACGTCTAAACCCACATCCTCACAACAGGCCCCACGTCTGCCCCCACATCCTCACAACAGGCCCCACGTCTGCCCCCCACATCCTCACAACAGCCCCGACGTCTAACCCCACATCCTCACAATAGGCCCCACGTCTTACCCCACATCCTCACAACAGGCCCCACGTCTAACCCCCACATCCTCACAACAGGCCCCACGTCTGCCCCCCACATCCTCACAATAGGCCCCACATCTAACACCCCACATCCTCACAACAGGCCCCACGTCTAACCCCACGTACTCACAATAGGCCCCACGTCTAACCCCACATCCTCACAACAGGCCCCACGTCTGCCCCCCACATCCTAACAACAGGCCCCACATCTAACACCCACATCCTCACAACAGGCCCCACGTCTAACCCCACATCCTCACAATAGGCCCCACATCTAACCCCACATCCTCACAATAGGCCCCACGTCTAACCCCACATCCTCACAACAGACCCCACGTCTGCCCCCCACATCCTCACAACAGGCCCCACGTCTGCCCCCACATCCTCAAAACAGGCCCCACGTCTGCCCCCACATCCTCACAACAGGCCCCACGTCTGCCCCCCACATCCTCACAAGAGGCCCCACGTCTAACCCCACATCCTCACAACAGGCCCCACGTCTAACCCCACATCCTCAGAACAGGCCCCACGTCTACCCCCACATCCTCAGAACAGGCCCCACATCTAACCCCACATCTTCACAACAGGCCCCACGTCTAACCCCACATCCTCACAACAGGCCCCACGTCTACCCCCACATCCTCACAACAGGCCCCACGTCTAACCCCCACATCCTCACAACAGGCCCCACGTCTGCCCCCCACATCCTCACAACAGGCCCCACGTCTTACCCCACATCCTCACAACAGGCCCCACGTCTAACCCCCACATCCTCACAACAGGCCCCACGTCTGCCCCCCACATCCTCACAACAGGCCCCACGTCTTACCCCACATCCTCACAACAGGCCCCACGTCTAACCCCACATCGTCACAACAGGCCCCACGTCTAACCCAACATCCTCACAACAGGCCCCACGTCTGCCCCCCACATCCTCACAACAGGTCCCACGTCTAACACCACATCCTCACAACAGCCCCACGTCTAACCCCCACATCCTCACAACAGGCCACACGTCTGCCCCACACATCCTCACAACAGGCCCCACTTCTAACACCCACATCCTCACAACAGGCCCCACGTCGAACCCCACATCCTCACAACAGGCCCCACGTCTAACCGCACATCCTCACATCAGGTCCAGGTCTAACCCCCACATCCTCACAACAGGCCCCACGTCTAACCCCACATCCTCACAACAGGCCCCACGTCTAACCCCCACATCCTCACACCAGGCCCCACGTCTAATACCCACATCCTCACAACAGGCCCCACGTCTGCCCCCCACATCCTCACAACAGGCGCCACATCTAACCCCCACATCCTCACAACAGGCCCCACGTCTGCCCCCCGATCCTCACACCAGGCCCCACGTCTACCCCCACATCCTCACAACAGGCCCCACGTCTAACCCCCACATCCTCACAACCGGCCCCACGTCTAACACCCACATCCTCACAACAGGCCCCACGTCTGCCCCCACATCCTCACACCAGGCCCCACGTCTTACCCACACATCCTCACAACAGGTCGCAGGTCTAACCCCACCTCCTCACAACAGGCCCCACGTCTGCCCCCCACATCCTCACAACAGGCCCCACGTCTGCCCCCCACATCCTCACAACAGGCCCCACGTCTGCCCCCCACATCCTCACAACAGGCCCCACGTCTAACCCCCACATCCTCACAATAGTTCTCAGGTCTAACACCCACATCCTCACAACAGGCCCCACGTCTAACCCCACATCCTCACATCAGGTCCAGATCTAACCCCCACATCCTCACAACAGGCCCCACGTCTAACCCCACATCCTCACAACAGGCCCCACGTCTAACCCCCACATCCTCACAACAGGCGCCACATCTAACCCCCACATCCTCACAACAGGCCCCACGTCTGCCCCCCGATCCTCACAACAGGCCCCACGTCTACCCCCACATCCTCACAACAGGCCCCACGTCTAACCCCCACATCCTCACAACAGGCCCCACGTCTAACACCCACATCCTCACAACAGGCCCCACGTCTGCCCCCACATCCTCACAACAGGCCCCACGTCTGCCCCCACATCCTCACAACAGGCCCCACGTCTGCCCCCCACATCCTCACAACAGGCCCCACGTCTGCCCCCACATCCTCACAACAGGCCCCACGTCTGCCCCCACATCCTCACAACAGGCCCCACGTCTGCCCCCCACATCCTCACAACAGGCCCCACGTCTAACCCCACATCCTCACAATAGGCCCCACGTCTAACCCCACATCCTCAGAACAGGCCCCACGTCTACCCCCACATCCTCAGAACAGGCCCCACATCTATCCCCACATCTTCACAACAGGCCCCACGTCTAACCCCACATCCTCACAACAGGCCCCACGTCTACCCCCACATCATCACAACAGGCCCCACGACTAACCCCACATCCTCACAACAGGCCCCACGTCTGCCCCCCACATCCTCACAACAGGCCCCACGTCTTACCCCACATCCTCACAACAGGCCCCACGTCTAACCCCCACATCCTCACAACAGGCCCCACGTCTGCCCCCCACATCCTCACAACAGGCCCCACGTCTCACCCCCACATCCTCACAACAGGCCCCACGTCTAACCCCACATCCTCACAACAGGCCCCACGTCTAACCCCCACATCCTCACAACAGGCCCCACGTCTAACCCCACATCCTCACAACAGGCCCGACGTCTGCCCCCCACATCCTCACAACAGGCCCCACGTCTAACTCCACATCCTCACAACAGGCCCCACGTCTACCCCCCACATCCTCACAACAGGCCCCACGTCTGCCCCCCACATCCTCACAACAGGCCCCACGTCTAACTCCACATCCTCACAACAGGCCCCACGTCTAACCCCCACATCCTCACAACAGGCCCTACGTCTAAACCCACATCCTCACAACAGGCCCCACGTCTGCCCCCACATCCTCACAACAGGCCCCACGTCTGCCCCCCACATCCTCACAACAGCCCCGACGTCTAACCCCACATCCTCACAATAGGCCCCACGTCTTACCCCACATCCTCACAACAGGCCCCACGTCTAACCCCCACATCCTCACAACAGGCCCCACGTCTGCCCCCCACATCCTCACAATAGGCCCCACATCTAACACCCACATCCTCACAACAGGCCCCACGTCTAACCCCACGTACTCACAATAGGCCCCACGTCTAACCCCACATCCTCACAACAGGCCCCACGTCTGCCCCCCACATCCTAACAACAGGCCCCACATCTAACACCCACATCCTCACAACAGGCCCCACGTCTAACCCCACATCCTCACAATAGGCCCCACATCTAACCCCACATCCTCACAATAGGCCCCACGTCTAACCCCACATCCTCACAACAGACCCCACGTCTGCCCCCCACATCCTCACAACAGGCCCCACGTCTGCCCCCACATCCTCAAAACAGGCCCCACGTCTGCCCCCACATCCTCACAACAGGCCCCACGTCTGCCCCCCACATCCTCACAAGAGGCCCCACGTCTAACCCCACATCCTCACAACAGGCCCCACGTCTAACCCCACATCCTCAGAACAGGCCCCACGTCTACCCCCACATCCTCAGAACAGGCCCCACATCTAACCCCACATCTTCACAACAGGCCCCACGTCTAACCCCACATCCTCACAACAGGCCCCACGTCTACCCCCACATCCTCACAACAGGCCCCACGTCTAACCCCCACATCCTCACAACAGGCCCCACGTCTGCCCCCCACATCCTCACAACAGGCCCCACGTCTTACCCCACATCCTCACAACAGGCCCCACGTCTAACCCCCACATCCTCACAACAGGCCCCACGTCTGCCCCCCACATCCTCACAACAGGCCCCACGTCTTACCCCACATCCTCACAACAGGCCCCACGTCTAACCCCACATCGTCACAACAGGCCCCACGTCTAACCCAACATCCTCACAACAGGCCCCACGTCTGCCCCCCACATCCTCACAACAGGTCCCACGTCTAACACCACATCCTCACAACAGCCCCACGTCTAACCCCCACATCCTCACAACAGGCCACACGTCTGCCCCACACATCCTCACAACAGGCCCCACTTCTAACACCCACATCCTCACAACAGGCCCCACGTCGAACCCCACATCCTCACAACAGGCCCCACGTCTAACCGCACATCCTCACATCAGGTCCAGGTCTAACCCCCACATCCTCACAACAGGCCCCACGTCTAACCCCACATCCTCACAACAGGCCCCACGTCTAACCCCCACATCCTCACACCAGGCCCCACGTCTAATACCCACATCCTCACAACAGGCCCCACGTCTGCCCCCCACATCCTCACAACAGGCGCCACATCTAACCCCCACATCCTCACAACAGGCCCCACGTCTGCCCCCCGATCCTCACACCAGGCCCCACGTCTACCCCCACATCCTCACAACAGGCCCCACGTCTAACCCCCACATCCTCACAACCGGCCCCACGTCTAACACCCACATCCTCACAACAGGCCCCACGTCTGCCCCCACATCCTCACAAGAGGCCCCACGTCTGCCCCCACGTCCTCACAACAGGCCCCACGTCTGCCCCCCACATCCTCACAACAGGCCCCACGTCTGCGCCCACATCCTCACAAGAGGACCCACGTCTACCCCCACATCCTCACAACAGGCCCCACGTCTGCCCCCACATCCTGACAACAGGCCCCACATCTGCCCCTCACACCCTCACAACAGGCCCCATGTCTAACCCCATATCCTCACAACATACACCACGTCTGCCCCCACATCCTCACAACAGGCCCCACGTCTAACCCCACACACTCACAACGGGCCCCACGTCTAACCCCCACATCCTCACACCAGGCCCCACGTCTAACCCCACATCCTCACAACAGGCCCCACGTCTAACCCCACATCCTCACAACAGGCCCCACGTCTGCACCCACACCCTCACAACAGGCCAAACGTCTACCCCGCACATCCGCACAGCAGGCCCCACGTCTAACCCCCACATCCTCACAATAGTTCTCAGGTCTAACACCCACATCCTCACAACAGGCCCCACGTCTAACCCCACATCCTCACAACAGGCCCCACGTCTAACCCCACATCCTCACATCAGGTCCAGGTCTAACCCCCACATCCTCACAACAGGCCCCACGTCTACCCCCACATCCTCACAACAGGCCCCACGTCTAACCCCCACATCCTCACAACAGGCCCCACGTCTAACACCCACATCCTCACAACAGGCCCCACGTCTGCCCCCCACACCGTAACAACAGGCCCCATGTCTGCCCCCCAAACCCTCACAACAGGCCCCACGTCTGCCCCCCACACCCTCACAACAGGCCCCACGTCTGCCCCCCACATCCTCACAACAGGCCCCACGTCTGCCCCCCACATCCTCACAACAGGCCCCACGTCTGCCCCTCACATCCTCACAACAGGCCCCACGTCTAACCCCACATTCACAACAGGCCCCACGTCTAACCACATGCTCACAACAGGCCCCATGTCTGCCCCCACATCCTCACAACAGGCCCCAAGTCTAACACCCACATCCTCACAAGAGGCCCCACGTCTGCCCCCCACATCTTCACAACAGGCCCCACGTCTAACCCCCACATCCTCACAACAGGCCCCACGTCTGCCCCCCACATCCTCACAACAGGCCCCACGTCTGCCCCCACATCCTCACAAGAGGCCCCACGTCTGCCCCCACATCCTCACAACAGGCCCCACGTCTGGCCCCCACATCCTCACAACAGGCCCCACGTCTGCCCCCCACATCCTCACAACGGGCCCCAGGTCTGCCTCCCACATCCTCACAACAGGCCCCACGTCTAACCCCAAATCCTCACAACAGGCCCCACGTCTGCCCCCCACATCCTCACAACAGGTCCCACGTCTCACCCCCACATCCTCACAACAGGCCCCACGTCTGCCCCCACACCCTCAAAACAGGCCCCACGTCTAACCCCCACATCCTCACAACAGGCCCCACGTCTAACCCCCACATCCTCACAACAGGCCCCACGTCTGCCCCCCAAACCCTAACTACAGGCCCCACGTCTGCCCCCGCATCCTAACAACAGGCCCCACGTCTAACCCCACATCCTCACAAGAGGCCCCACGTCTTACCCACACATCCTCACAACAGGTCGCAGGTCTAACCCCACCTCCTCACAACAGGCCCCACGTCTGCCCCCCACATCCTCACAACAGGCCCCACGTCTGCCCCCCACATCCTCACAACAGGCCCCACGTCTAACCCCCACATCCTCACAATAGTTCTCAGGTCTAACACCCACATCCTCACAACAGGCCCCACGTCTAACCCCACATTCTCACAACAGGTCCCACGTCTAACCCCCCATCCTCACATCAGGTCCAGATCTAACCCCCACATCCTCACAACAGGCCCCACGTCTAACCCCACATCCTCACAACAGGCCCCACGTCTAACCCCCACATCCTCACAACAGGCGCCACATCTAACCCCCACATCCTCACAACAGGCCCCACGTCTGCCCCCCGATCCTCACAACAGGCCCCACGTCTACCCCCACATCCTCACAACAGGCCCCACGTCTAACCCCCACATCCTCACAACAGGCCCCACGTCTAACACCCACATCCTCACAACAGGCCCCACGTCTGCCCCCACATCCTCACAACAGGCCCCACGTCTGCCCCCACATCCTCACAACAGGCCCCACGTCTGCCCCCCACATCCTCACAACAGGCCCCACGTCTGCCCCCACATCCTCACAACAGGCCCCACGTCTGCCCCCACATCCTCACAACAGGCCCCACGTCTGCCCCCCACATCCTCACAACAGGCCCCACGTCTAACCCCACATCCTCACAATAGGCCCCACGTCTAACCCCACATCCTCAGAACAGGCCCCACGTCTACCCCCACATCCTCAGAACAGGCCCCACATCTATCCCCACATCTTCACAACAGGCCCCACGTCTAACCCCACATCCTCACAACAGGCCCCACGTCTACCCCCACATCATCACAACAGGCCCCACGACTAACCCCCACATCCTCACAACAGGCCCCACGTCTGCCCCCCACATCCTCACAACAGGCCCCACGTCTTACCCCACATCCTCACAACAGGCCCCACGTCTAACCCCCACATCCTCACAACAGGCCCCACGTCTGCCCCCCACATCCTCACAACAGGCCCCACGTCTCACCCCCACATCCTCACAACAGGCCCCACGTCTAACACCCACATCCTCACAAAAGGCCCCACGTCTAACCCCACATCGTCACAACAGGCCCCACGTCTAACCCCACATCCTCACAACAGGCCCCACGTCTAACCCCACATCCTCACAACAGGCCCCACGTCTAACTCCACATCCTCACAACAGGCCCCACGTCTACCCCCCACATCCTCACAACAGGCCCCACGTCTGCCCACCACATCCTCACAACAGGCCCCACGTCTAACTCCACATCCTCACAACAGGCCCCACGTCTAACCCCCACATCCTCACAACAGGCCCTACGTCTAAACCCACATCCTCACAACAGGCCCCACGTCTGCCCCCACATCCTCACAACAGGCCCCACGTCTGCCCCCCACATCCTCACAACAGGCCCGACGTCTAACCCCACATCCTCACAATAGGCCCCACGTCTTACCCCACATCCTCACAACAGGCCCCACGTCTAACCCCCACATCCTCACAACAGGCCCCACGTCTGCCCCCCACATCCTCACAATAGGCCCCACATCTAACACCCACATCCTCACAACAGGCCCCACGTCTAACCCCACGTACTCACAATAGGCCCCACGTCTAACCCCACATCCTCACAACAGGCCCCACGTCTGCCCCCCACATCCTAACAACAGGCCCCACATCTAACACCCACATCCTCACAACAGGCCCCACGTCTAACCCCACATCCTCACAATAGGCCCCACATCTAACCCCCACATCCTCACAATAGGCCCCACGTCTAACCCCACATCCTCACAACAGACCCCACGTCTGCCCCCCACATCCTCACAACAGGCCCCACATCTAACACCCACATCCTCACAACAGGCCCCACGTCTAACCCCACATCCTCACAATAGGCCCCACGTCTAACCCCACATCCTCACAACAGGCCCCACGTCTGCCCCCCACATCCTCACAACAGGCCCCACATCTAACACCCACATCCTCACAACAGGCCCCACGTCTAACCCCACATCCTCACAAGAGGCCCCACGTCTAACCCCACATCCTCACAACAGGCCCCACGTCTAACCCCACATCCTCACAACAGGCCCCACGTCTAACCCCACATCCTCACAACAGGCCCCACGTCTAACCCCACATCCTCACAACAGGCCCCACGTCTGCCCCCCACACCCTCACAACAAGCCCCAGGTCTGCCCCCCACATCCTCACAACAGGCCCCACGACTGCCCCCCACACCCTCACAACAGGCCCCACGTCTGCCCCCCACATCCTCACCACAGGCCCCACGTCTGCCCCCCACATCCTCACATCAGGCCCCACGTCTAACCCCACATCCTCACAAGAGGCCCCACGTCTAACTCCACATCCTCACAACAGGCCCCACGTCTACCCCCACATCCTCACAACAGGCCCCACGTCTAACCCCCACATCCTCACAACAGGCCCTACGTCTAACTCCACATCCTCACATCAGGCCCCACGTCTAACCCCACATCCTCACAACAGGCCCCACGTCTAACCCCACATTCACAACAGGCCCCACGTCTAACCCCACATCCTCACAACAGGCCCCACGTCTAACCCCACATCCTCACAACAGGCCCCAAGTCTAACACCCACATCCTCACAACAGGCCCCACGTCTAACCCCCACATCCTCCCAACAGGCCCCACGTCTGCCCCCCACATCCTCACAACAGGCCCCACGTCTGCCCCCCACATCCTCACAACAGGTCCCACGTCTGCCCCCCACACCGTAACAACAGGCCCCACGTCTGCCCCCACATCCTCACAAGAGGCCCCTTCGTCTGCCCCCACATCCTCACATCAGGCCCCACGTCTAACCCCACATCCTCACAACAGGCCCCACGTCTGCCCCCACATCCTCACAACAGGCCCCACGTCTAACCCCACACCCTCACAACAGGCCCCACGTCTAACTCCACATCCTCACAACAGGCCCCACGTCTAACTCCACATCCTCACAACAGGCCCCACGTCTACCCCCACATCCTCACAACAGGCCCCACGTCTAACCCCACATCCTCACAACAGGCCCTACGTCTAACCCCACATCCTCACAACAGGCCCCACGTCTAACCCCACATCCTCACAACAGGCCCCACGTCTAACCCCACATCCTCACAACAGGCCCTACGTCTAACCCCACATCCTCACAACAGGCCCCACGTCTAACACCCACATCCTCACAACAGGCCCCACGTCTAACCCACATCCTCACAACAGACCCCATGTCTAACCCCACATCCTCACAACAGGCCCTACGTCTAACCCCACATCCTCACAACAGGCCCCACGTCTAACCCCCACATCCTCACAACAGGCCCTACGTCTAACCCCACATCCTCACAACAGGCCCTACGTCTAACTCCACATCCTCACATCAGGCCCCACGTCTAACCCCACATCCTCACAACAGGCCCCACGTCTGCCCCCCAGACCGTAACAACAGGCCCCACGTCTGCCCCCACATCCTCACAAGAGGCCCCACGTCTGCCCCCCACATCCTCACAACAGGCCCTACGTCTAACCCCACATCCTCACAACAGGCCCCACGTCTAACCCCACATCCTCACAACAGGCCCCACGTCTAACCCCCACATCCTCACAACAGGCCCTACGTCTAACCCCACATCCTCACAACAGGCCCCACGTCTAACCCCACATCCTCACAACAGGCCCCACGTCTAACCCCACATCCTCACAACAGGCCCCACGTCTACCCCCACATCCTCACAACAGGCCCCACGTCTAACCCCACATCCTCACAACAGGCCCTACGTCTAACCCCACATCCTCACAACAGGCCCCACGTCTAACCCCACATCCTCACAACAGGCCCCACGTCTAACCCCACATCCTCACAACAGGCCCCACGTCTAACACCCACATCCTCACAAGAGGCCCCACGTCTAACCCACATCCTCACAACAGACCCCATGTCTAACCCCACATCCTCACAACAGGCCCCACGTCTAACCCCCACATCCTCACAACAGGCCCCACGTCTAACCCCACATCATCACAACAGGCCCCACGTCTAACCCCACATCCTCACAACAGGCCCCACGTCTGCCCCCCACATCCTCACAAGAGGCCCCACGTCTAACCCCACATCCTCACAACAGGCCCCACGTCTAACCCCACATCCTCACAAGAGGCCCCACGTCTAACCCCACATCCTCACAACAGGCCCCACGTCTAACCCCACATCCTCACAACAGGCCCTACGTCTAACCCCACATCCTCACAACAGGCCCCACGTCTAACCCCACATCCTCACAACAGGCCCCACGTCTAACCCCCACATCCTCACAACAGGCCCCACGTCTAAACCCACATCCTCACAACAGGCCCCACGTCTAACCCCACATCCTCACAACAGGCCCCACGTCTGCCCCCACATCCTCACAACAGGCCCCACGTCTAACCCCACATCCTCACAACAGGCCCCACGTCTGCCCCCACATCCTCACAACAGGCCCCACGTCTGCCCCCCACATCCTCACAACAGGCCCCACGTCTGCCCCCCACATCCTCACAAGAGGCCCCACGTCTAACCCCACATCCTCACAACAGGCCCCACGTCTGCCCCCACATCCTCACAACAGGCCCCACGTCTAACCCCCACATCCTCACAACAGGCCCCACGTCTAACCCCACATCCTCACAACAGGCCCCACGTCTAACCCCACATCCTCACAACAGGCCCCACGTCTAACCCCACATCCTCACAACAGGCCCCACGTCTAACCCCACATCCTCACAACAGGCCCCACGTCTAACCACATCCTCACAACAGTTCCCACGTCTAACCCCACATCCTCACAACAGGCCCCACGTCTAACCCCACATCCTCACAACAGGCCCCACGTCTGCCCCCCAGACCGTAACAACAGGCCCCACGTCTGCCCCCACATCCTCACAAGAGGCCCCACGTCTGCCCCCCACACCCTCACAACAGGCCCCACGTCTAACCCCCACATCCTCGCAACAGGCCCCACGTCTGCCCCCACATCCTCACAACAGGCCCCACGTCTGCCCCCCACATCCTCACAACAGGCCCCACGTCTAACCCCACATCATCACAACAGGCCCCACGTCTGCCCCCACATCCTCACAACAGGCCCCACGTCTGCCCCCCACACCCTCA
This sequence comes from Urocitellus parryii, assembly GCF_045843805.1. Taxonomy (NCBI): domain Eukaryota; kingdom Metazoa; phylum Chordata; class Mammalia; order Rodentia; family Sciuridae; genus Urocitellus; species Urocitellus parryii. The sequence goes on from NC_135533.1 coordinate 3,887,540, forward strand.
CAACAGGCCCCACGTCTAACCCCACATCCTCACAATAGGCCCCACGTCTAACCAACATCCTCACAACAGGCCCCACGTCTAACCCCACATCCTCACAACAGGCCCCACGTCTGCCCCCCAGACCGTAACAACAGGCCCCACGTCTGCCCCCCACATCCTCACAACAGGCCCCACGTCTACCCCCACATCCTCACAACAGGCCCCACGTCTAACCCCACATCATCACAACAGGCCCCACGTCTGCCCCCACATCCTCACAACAGGCCCCACGTCTGCCCCCCACATCCTCACAACAGGCCCCACGTCTAACCCCACATCATCACAACAGGCCCCACGTCTGCCCCCACATCCTCACAACAGGCCCCACGTCTGCCCCCCACACCCTCACAACAGGCCCCACGTCTAACCCCCACATCCTCGCAACAGGCCCCACGTCTGCCCCCACATCCTCACAACAGGCCCCACGTCTGCCCCCCACATCCTCACAACAGGCCCCACGTCTAACCCCACATCATCACAACAGGTCCCACGTCTAACCCCCACATCCTCACAACAGGCCCCACGTCTGCCCCCACATCCTCACAACAGGCCCCACGTCTAACCCCACATCCTCACAACAGGCCCCACGTCTGCCCCCACATCCTCACAACAGGCCCCACGTCTAACCCCACATCCTCACAACAGGCCCCACGTCTGCCCCCACATCCTCACAACAGGCCCCACGTCTGCCCCCCACACCCTCACAACAGGCCCCACGTCTAACCCCCACATCCTCGCAACAGGCCCCACGTCTGCCCCCACATCCTCACAACAGGCCCCACGTCTGCCCCCCACATCCTCACAACAGGCCCCACGTCTAACCCCACATCCTCACAACAGGCCCCACGTCTGCCCCCCACATCCTCACAACAGGCCCCACGTCTAACCCCACATCCTCACAACAGGCCCCACGTCTGCCCCCACATCCTCACAACAGGCCCCACGTCTAACCCCACATCCTCACAACAGGCCCCACGTCTGCCCCCACATCCTCACAACAGGCCCCACGTCTGCCCCCCACATCCTCACAACAGGCCCCACGTCTGCCCCCCACATCCTCACAAGAGGCCCCACGTCTAACCCCACATCCTCACAACAGGCCCCACGTCTGCCCCCACATCCTCACAACAGGCCCCACGTCTAACCCCCACATCCTCACAACAGGCCCCACGTCTAACCCCACATCCTCACAACAGGCCCCACGTCTGCACCCACACCCTCACAACAGGCCCCACGTCTACCCCCACATCCTCACAACAGGCCCCACGTCTGCCCCCACATCCTCACAAGAGGCCCCACGTCTAACCCCCACATCCTCACAACAGGCCCCACGACTAACACCCACATCCTCACAACAGGCCCCACGTCTGCCCCCCACACCCTCACAACAGGCCCCACGTCTAACCCCCACATCCTCGCAACAGGCCCCACGTCTGCCCCCACATCCTCACAACAGGCCCCACGTCTGCCCCCCACATCCTCACAACAGGCCCCACGTCTAACCCCACATCATCACAACAGGTCCCACGTCTAACCCCCACATCCTCACAACAGGCCCCACGTCTGCCCCTCACACCCTCACAACAGGCCCCACGTCTAACCCCACATCCTCACAACAGGCCCCACGTCTAACCCCCACATCCTCACAACAGGCCCCACGTCTAACACCCACATCCTCACAAAATTCCTGCAAGGCAGAAAGCATGGGTGCCGTCACCTCCATTTAGCAGTAAAAGATAAAATCATCAGCCCAGGGAACTGACCAAAGCCACCCTGAACTTAGAGGTCATCACCCTGAAGCCACAGGTGCTTAAGGGTTGCTGGGAAAGGCTGGGTGATGTTGAGAGCCACAGCCGAAGGGGCCCAGCAAACTTCCAGCTGCCAGCTGATGATTGGCTCACAGCGGCCCCCACAAGCTTTCAGCTGCCAGCTGATTGGCTCCTCTGCGGTGATGCTCATTGGGCTGTTTCCCCGCCCTTTCAGACCACAGAGCTGCTCATTGGGGGACTTTTTTGGCTCCGCCCACACGACCCAGCCAATCGGCCTCAAGAGCAGGAGGATTGTGGGAGGTGGAGAGGCTGGTGGTTTGGGGAGAGGCTTGGGGGAAGCTGGTGGTGGCAGTTGGCTCTGAGGGTTTTTCCTGAGGAGCTGTTTTGCTTGGCCTGTGTGGTTCTCAAAATAAAGTTCGTTTCTTTTGACAAGTGGCTCCTGAATTGTGCCCAGCCAGACTGCGGCAGGGTGACATGACGATGGCGTGTGCTCACACGGAGAACTGGCCTTGCCCGGGGAGGTAGCCTCATTTTGAAGGATCCTGCTGAAACTCTGGGACCATGGGTCCTGATGTCACACACCTGCCATTTCCTTTCAGATGCCCCAGCACCATGCTGGGCAGTCTGCTAGTGACCACAGAAAGCAGGCGGTGTCTATCTGCAGAGTAGGTGGCAGCCATCTCTGCAGTAGGTGGTGACTATCTGTAAGTAGACAGTGGCTTCCTGTAAGTAGACGGTGGCTATCTGAGTACACAGTGGCTATCTGTAAGTAGATGGTGGCTATCTGTAAGTAGGTGGTGGCTATCTGTAAGTAGGTGGTGGCTATCTGTAAGTAGACGGTGGCTATCTGTAAGTAGACGGTGGCTATCTGTAAGTAGGTGGTGGCTATCTGTAAGTAGGTGGTGGCTATCTGAGTAGACAGTGGCTATCTGTAAGTAGACAGTGGCTATCTGTAAGTAGACGGTGGCTATCTGTAAGTAGGTGGTGGCTATCTGTAAGTAGACGGTGGCTATCTGTAAGTAGACAGTGGCTATCTGTAAGTAGACGGTGGCTATCTGTAAGTAGGTGGTGGCTATCTGTAAGTAGGTGGTGGCTATCTGTAAGTAGACAGTGGCTATCTGAGTAGACAGTGGCTATCTGTAAGTAGATGGTGGCTATCTGTAAGTAGGTGGTGGCTATCTGTAAGTAGACGATGGCTACCTGTAAGTAGACAGTGGCTACCTGTAAGTAGATGGTGGCTATCTGTAAGTAGATGGTGGCTATCTGTAAGTAGACAGCAGCTATCTGTTAGTAGATGGTGGCTATCTGTAAGTAGACAGTGGCTATCTGAGTAGACAATTGCTATCTGTAAGTAGATGGTGGCTATCTGTAAGTAGGTGGTGGCTATCTGTAAGTAGACGGTGGCTATGTGTAAGCAGACAGTGGCTATCTGTAAGTAAACAGTGGCTAGCTGTAAGTAGACGGTGACTATCTGAGTAGACAGTGGCTATCTGTAAGTAGACGGTGGCTATGTGTAAGCAGACAGTGGCTACCTGTAAGTAGACAGTGGCTACCTGTAAGTAAACAGTGGCTAGCTATAAGTAGACGGTGACTATCTGAGTAGGCGGTGGCTATCTGTAATTAGACAGTGGCTATGTGTAAGCAGACAGTGGCTATCTGTAAGTAGATGGTGGCTACCTGTAAGTAGACAGTGGCTACCTGTAAGTAGACAGTGGCTATCTGTAAGTAGATGGTGGCTATCTGAGTAGGCGGTGGCTATGTGAGTTTCCATTGTCTATTCTTGAAATTTTCATGACAGAAGAAAAACCAAGTGTCCATCAGTGACGCCCAGCACACGTCATCTGGGCTCCTCGTGGGTCAGGGGAGGTCCTGGGGCCCACAGCTGCTGTCCTCTTTGCTGGGTGTCAAGGAGAGGCGACCTCTAAGTGCCTGGCGCTCTAGACTCAGTGCGGGACGTGAGGACAGTTCTGCCCTAGAGCAGACACACGGCCGGTCTCCACGCCGCCCCCGCCTGGAGGAAGCGGTGACTCCAGCCAGACAAGGTGAGCCCTGGAGGACATCTGCGGAAGTCAGAGGCCCATCAAGGCCAACCCTTCTGCCCGCGCACAGGATGCCACCCGACTAGCCGCTGGAGCTGCCTGTCTCCTTGTTTGATGTTCAATTTTTGACCTTGGACCTGCCTGTGGCCTCCACCCCTTTCCCTGCAACTCTGAGTCTCACCCCCACAGTCTCACTGCACCTGGCCCCAGGCTGCCAGCTCCCCCACAGGAGTAGCTCGGGGCAGTAGAGTGGGGCTTCGTCTCCCTCCTGGCCCAGGTAGGAACTTCCACGTAACCAGGCTGAAGGAGATCACCTTCACGCCCAAAGCCAGACTCAGACGTCTGCTACGTGTGTCAGAGGGACATGCCATACTGCAGACTCAAAACAAAGAGCTGTGGCATACGCACGCATGTGTGTGGGGGCGCAGAGGGCTGGCAGCAGGTGCAGGGAGGAGCACATCCGTAGGCTGATTGTGCACTCACCTGGGGATTGAGGGGTACGTTGTTCTCCTTAAAGTAACTGGGCTTTTAGCCAGGCATGGTGGCACACGACTGTAATGAAAACAGCTCAGGAGGCTGAGGCAGGAGGATGGCAGGTTCAAAGCCAGCCTCAGCAACTTGGTGAGTCTGTAAGCAACCTAGTGAGACCCTGACTCAAACTAAAACATAAAAAAGGCCTAGGGATGTGGCTCAGTGGTTAAGCACCCTTGAGTTCATTTCCTGGCACCAAATAATAATAATAATAATAATTGGGCTTTTCACTTTTCCAGACTGGGACCTGATGCACAGGGCTTAGAAGTGGCCTGCCTACTTGTAGTAGGTGACCAAAGGGAGGACCCTGCTGACTTCCCACTCGTGTGAGACTAGATGTGGGACAAGCACATACAGAGATTCCTAAGGTAGGAATTTTAAAGGGACACACACACGGCTGAACATCAATTTCCTTCCCACGGAATAGGGCTGAGGCCAAGCTCACGTAACGTGCTGTGTGAGGTGACCTGGTCCCTGAGGACACTGAGATTGCACGCCCCTCTGTGTCCCCATCTACAGTGCTCGCTGCACATCCCAGAGCTGGACCTCTGTGGATGAGGCCTCCCTGAGCACCCAGGTGTCTCCCAGGATGGCCGTCTGCAGGGCCCACATCCACCTGCCCGTCGGGCAGCTCCTGACCGAGTACCCATCCACCAGGGCTGGCAGAACAAGGCAGGTGGCAGTGGCTTACAGGACAGAGTGGGCTCTGCTAGGTCCTGGAGGCCGGAGCCCAGGTCCAGGGGTGGGAAGGGCTGGTTCCCTGAGGCCTCTCTCCCGGGCTGGCCGATGGTGCCTCCTCTCCACGTCCTCACGCGGATTCCCCCTGTGCCCCTGTCCTGACCTCTTCATACCAGGGCACCGGCCTGGGCTCGGGCCCCCCAAGACCTCATTTTTACTCAGTTGCCCCTTTATGGGTCCTGTCTCCACGTGAAGTTATGTTCCAAGGTCTTGGGGGTCAGGACTTCCACACAGTGGGCTGCAGCTGGGGCTCAGGGGCAGAGCGCTCACCTCGCACCTGGGAGGCCCTGGGTCCGATCCTGAGCACCACATAAAATAAATAAATAAAAATAAAGATGTGGTGTCCATGTACTACTAACAGGAGACCAGGGACAGACTGACTCACTGTCCTTTAGAGAGGGGCCCTGAAACACGAGCTCTGGGCTCTGGAGGTCCAGGAAGCCCTCGCGCATCATCACAGAATGATAAAGGGGAACGGATTCTCAGGCACCAACACAGGGGGCGGGGTGGAGCCACGGAGCCCGTGGGAGCCCCAGAATCGGGGACCTGGAAACTGGAGCGGCCCAGAGCAGGCCCAGGCAGGGCTGGCCTCCCGCGGGTCGGTTTAGAGCCTGTTCTCAAGCCTCTGGACCTGAGCTGCAGAGACCCAAGGACTGGAGTAGGGGCACCGTCCAGGGGACGCCTCTGGAGTGGGGACTGCTTCTCCAGGCAGAGCCCAGAGGGCAGGCACAGACACCCACGTGCGCCCCGGCCCTCGCATTCCTGAGGCGCCACAGTGTCCTCGTCAGCTCTTGGCCTCAGACCCCTCTCCCCTCTCGAGACCACTCAGTGCCCGAGGCTGAGCCCAGGGCTGGGCCTCTCGGGCTCTCCTGACTCCTGCCTTCTGGTCTAGTCCACTGGGAGACTCAGGCAGCAGTCATGGAGTGGCTGGGTCTCCCTGCCTGCAAGGACCCCCCTGGACACCTGTCCATGCCACCTCCCAACACTGCCAGCCCTGCCCAGAGCCTCCTCTGTGTCCTGGCTCGGGTGCTCAGCTTCTGGGTTTGTCTTCCAGCCTCCTCAGTGGTCTCCGCCCCCCTCATTCCCTTCACATCTCTGTGCCACGTAAGGTTCTGGGAGAATCTGGAGGCAAACCCGAGACACCAAGGCAGAGACCACCTGAGTGGTCCACATTCCTGTGACCGCATCAGAAGGGAGCCAGGCTCAGACAGCCCCAGCCTGCAGTGGGTCCTCACGCTGGGTCAACCCCACAAGACCCAGGGAACCCCTCGGCATGACTGCAGGACTACTGCCCAGGCCTCCCAGGCTGCAGGGTCTGCTCCTGGGAAAGGGTGTGGGGGCAGAGCAGGGCTCGGGTGGGACCCGAGACCAGCGCCTGCTCAGCCCTGCTCCAGGGCTTGCAAAACGAGCTCCTCACGCTGCACTCCTTCCCAGGTGGTGAGGGGCGATTCAGAAATGAACCGGTTGTGGATTCCATAAGACAAAAGTTGCACTTATTCACATCAAATGAACCTGATAACATGGTAGAATAAAGAAGCCACTACTTCAAAGAAAAATTAAAAACTTGCCCAAGGGAAAGAATCTCCTAGCTTATCTAGGAGGAAAAAAGATCTTTGCACAAGGCTTGAGGCTCCCGTGCCTGATTTTCCTACCAGCTCCGTGCAGATCTTTGAAGACCTGCTGAGACACTTGGGTTCCACGTCCCAGGAAGCAATTTAGGAGTGATGGGCAGTCCACCCCCAGCCTCGTGCTGAGGACTTTCTGTGTTCCTCTGTTCCCATCGGGAAGACTCATCAACCATCAAAGCCTCCGGAGCCGGCTGCTTCATTAGAGCTGGCATGATGGGAAACGCTCTGGCAGCAAGACAGGACTTCCCAGGAGACCAACGAGGCGGGTTGTGAAAGGCGCATCCTGGGCACGACTGGAATTCCCCTCGTTAGTTAGCAGGACCTGGGATCGCCCTGGCACGGGAGGCCGTCCTCCATGCCCAGCCCTGTCCTCTCCTCTCTCACGTGGGAGGCTCCTGAGGTTGTGCACATGACAGGACACACCCCTCAGTGGAGAGGGGTCCAGAGGGCCAGGGCACCCCTCAACTTGCCCAGACTGGACTTCCTGGGGGACCAGGTGGGGACCCTGTCATCACCCTGCACTCCACAGGTCTGTCACCAAGGCAGCGATCATGCCGGGGTGGACTTCTAACTCCTCAAGAGAAACACAGTCCCGTCCTGGCCTCCGAGGTCCCAGTCGTAGTAGCACTGTGGAGGCCTGAGCTCGCCTCGTGCCGCAGCCCCCGGTGGGAGGGAGACGGTAGGAGCCTCCTCGCAGGCCTGAGAGCCACACCCTCTGTCCTGAGGGCCCCACGGTGGTCACAGGTGGCAGATTCTGCACGGGTCTTTGCATCTCATAGGAAATTAGGGACAGCTCCACCTGGCCTCACTTCCGGATTTCGAGGGCTACCCCGGGCCTCGGGGAGTCCTCCAGGACAACCATCAGCTGGCGCTTGAGGCTCTACCCCAGAGCTCAGCCTTTCCTAAAGAGGGCTCTGGGTCTGTGAAATTTTAACTCAAGAATCTAGACAGAGTCAGAGGTGGCACAGATGAGAGCAGAATCCAGAAGGAGAGGAAGGAGATGGCGTTCTGAGGGGGCCTGGCTGGCAGCTTGGTCCATGAAGGGACAGTCTCTGGAGGTGACCAGAGCTCAGCCTCGGGACCCACCCAGCCAGCCCCTCCAGCCCGCGCCTCCAGCCGACAGGGGGAGCCCGTCTCCCCGCTCATTCCTCCCTGGTGTTCTGCCGCAGGGAGCATTCTCAAGAGCTTCTGTTCCCTGTGTATCTTTTTGAATTAAATTTACATTTAATGGAACATTCAAAATCTTCCCGAATTAGGACTCTGAGCGTGTGGTGGTTCGGTGGGGGTATTCCACAGTCCTCCACGTCAGGGGCCCGCACAGAGCCAACGGCCTCCGTGCCAACCTCCCTGCTGGGTCGGCTCAGCCCTCAGGGGAGCTGCTGCCAAGGCAGAGTCAGGGGTACAGGAAACTCGCCAGGGGACACGCCCGCAGGCTGGCATGCACCCAGGAGAGCCGACACCTACTGAGGGACAATGAGCAGGGCCCGGCTGCCCGAAGCTCTGAGAGCCTCTGTGTCCCAGCAGAGCTCAGGGCAAAGATGGCCCACCAGGACCCTCACTGGGCATCCACGGCCAGGGCCAAAGCCAGTGCAGCTGTGAGCACTGGAGGCACGGAGGCCTTCCCCAACATGGCCTACCTCCAAGGTACCGGGCTACAGCGTGTCTGGGGGCGGAGTGGCTGTCCCGGGCTGCTCTGGTCCCCAGGGGCTGCCCCGACCCTCCTCTCCACACACGTTGAGCCTAGCTACCTCCTGGCCGCTGACCTCACCTCCTGAGCCAGAGTAGAGGAGGGAGGCTGGGTCAGAGTCACGGCCCCTGGCTGCCAGGCCCAGGAAGTCCCTCCACTGTCTTCTCTGAAGCCTCTACCTCTAAAGCTTCTGGAAGCTTCCAGTGGTGTCAGCCAGACCTCGTCCCTCTTCAAGCCACAATTAGGCAAGGGCCCTAAGTGCCCTTGAACTTGCAGTCCTCCTGCCTCGGCCTCCTGGTCTCAGGGACTGCAGGCTGCAGCAGTGCACCTCCCGACAGACAACCCTGACACTGATGTACGACGTGTTGCATGTGCAGAAAGAGTACCCCCAGATTCAGTGGCTTCTCACTTATTCCTTTTAGAATTTCAGTCTTAACACTTACAGTGATGATTATCTTTTTCTTCTTTTTAAACAAATCTACTCTGATCACATGTCACTTTTGTAATTGTTTACATCTTCAGAATGGCATTAAATAATAAGGGCATACTAGGCATTCGTGGGTTGCTGTTTTTCTTTTTAGTTGTTGATGGACCTTTATTTTATTCATTTATTTATATACGGCACTAAGAATCGAACCCAGTGCTCAATCCTGCGAGGCAAGCGCTCTACCCCTGAGCCCGCCCGTGGATCGTGTTTTAATACATCTCTTTCTAACGTTGAAGATGAAGGGCTGCAGAGACTGGGAAACGGGCTGCAGTCACTAAGGACCTCGCCCGTGTCATGGGACAGGACCACATGTGAGCACCAGCTGGCCGCTCCCCCCCCCATGAGACGGCAGCAGAAGCGGGCAGCAGGAGGACGCTGAGTGGGTCACCGCACACCAGGAAGCACCCCAGCACCAAACAGCCGGGTCACAGGAGGCCCCAGGAAGCAGCCCCAGGGCTTCCCAGGTGGGGGCAGGGTGCCAGGGGCAAGCCTGCCACAGGCTGGCATGGGCCAGGCCAGCCCTGGTCCTCCAGTGGGGCCCAGAACCCGTTATCTTAGATGAAACTCTAGAGTTTGGGAGGACGAGGTGATAGCTGTGGAAATGGCCACCCGCTCAGCAGTCCTTACGTCACACACGGTTTAGAAATTGAGTTTTAAAACACCGTATGTGCTATTGGCCAATAGATACTCGTTGTTTCCCTGTAACTATTCTATCACAGACGGCTAAGCCCGTTCACCTGCTGTAACGTGACTGAACTGACATTAGACATGCCTGCTCCTCTGCGGAGGATTAAAACGTCCCTGGGCGGCAGCGGCCCTGGCTCACACGTCCATACTTCTCGTGGCAACTATCATCTTGCTGGGTGTGGAGCCCGCTGCCACCCTGGGCCGTGACAGGACGGACACTTCCTGTGGTGCCCCAGTGTGAAAGCACCAGCCTGTGACTTGGTTGGGAAGCGGGAAAGGTGCTGTGGGCGGGCGTGGGCGTGGGAATGCGGGGGCAGGTGGACGTCAACCGTTCCAGGGGTGTGGGGTCTGGTTGTTGTCTGGAGGAGAACTGGAGAAGGACCGTTCCTCGGGGGCCAAAGCCTGAAGGGCCATGAGTGAGTCCTTAGGCTTGGGCTGACGGGGACCCTGGTTTTACTTCACGTGGCATTTTAGTGACCTTGCCATCTGTCAAGCCTTTATATTGAACGTCTTACATGATATATGTTTGATTTTCAAATACATTCTCAGAACACCTTCTGCCCACCATCTCTTGTAAGAACAGACCCAGCAAGGATGGCGGAGTGAGTGGCCAGCCCAGGACGGGGGGACCATCTGCAAACACTCCTCTGATGAGGAGCTGGAATCCAGGACATCAGGAGCTCAGCTCAGCTCAATCGCCCGGAATCCAAACAGTCCACAGCAAGGAGACCACCTGATCTGACGATGGACGTAGATCTGAGGAGACACTTCTCCAAAGGAGAGGACTGTCCAGTGGGTATGTGAAAACACTCAAGGTCACTCTCAGTGCAAGTTGAAAGTACCGGGAGCCGCGTCTCAGACCTGCTGGAGTGGGGTCACCAGAACGCAGGAGAGCATGCGTGGGTGAGGACCAGGAAGGCCACCCGCATCCGGGAACAGAAAGCAGCTGTCACAGTGGAAGAGCATGGGGGTTCCTCAGAGGATAGAGACTGACCCTCTGGGAGGTCAGCAAACCTCCCCTGCGCGTGTGCATGCAGAGGGACTGGAGCAGCCTGCCCAACCCACGTCCACTCTTGCACGTTCTCCCCAACTCACGACGCTTGGGCCACAGGGAAGCAGCCCGCGTGCCCACAAGGAAGAATGGATAGTGGACGGCCACCAGGATGGTGTCAGCAGAGAGAGAGATGAAGGACTGGCTGGATGGATATGCTGGTCACCCTGACCTGACCACTGTACCAAGCACACAGGTCTGGAAATGGTACCCTATGGCCCACAGATACATACGATCACTAAGCGTCCATTAAAAATAAAATACGACAGCTTTTGGTAAAACCCAACTTCACTTTATTTTTAAATATATAAAGATACATTTTTTAATTTTTAGTTGGTATTTTAATTATATACAATAGTGGGATGCACTGTGATGAATCTTCACATACATAACATCACTTGGTCGACTTCATGCACCAGGACCTCCCCTTAAATTTAAAAAAGGAAGATGTGATACAGAGACACCATGGAATACCATTCAGCCACAGAAAGAAGGAAACTGTCATATGTCACAGCACGAGGGCCTGGAAGACCCTGAACTCCAGGAAAAGCCAGACACCGAGGACAAGCCCTGTGTTCCCCTTACACCTGGAAGCTGAACATGTCCCTCCCATAGAAACCGAGTAGGAGTGTCACTAGAGCCTGGGTGGGGGGAACCCGTGGGGAGAGGTGTCCATCAAAGGCAGGCTCAGTGGGCGTGAGGAAGGGGCTGGTGACCTGCCACACGGCAGGTGATCACGGCTAATGTGTGGTATGTTCCGAATCGCTAAGATGATGGATTCTAGTGTGCTCAGTACAAAGAAAGGTAAGTCGGTGAAATGAATTAGCTTGGTTAAAACTCTACCATCTACACTTGGCTCAAAACATTATAATGTACCTACAGGTAAACACGGTCTTTATTTACAATTAACTTCAACAATGCATTCTAGAAGTAATAAATAAGTCCACTTTTAGTAAAGTTTTTTTGTTTCTTTGTTTGTTGGAAAAAGAGCTGGGCCAATGTCCAAAGCAAGTAGAGCAGGCAGAAGTGGACGCTGGGGCTCAGAAGCCGAGGGGACAAGACGGTGCCTGCTCCCTCTGCTGGGTGGCTCAGATGCAGGGGAGCGTGTTGATTCTTTGGGGGGAGACTGAAGGGCCCACGGGTGTCAGACACAGATGCCCCCACATAGCATAGGAGCGTCAGTGGGGAGGGAGGTGGGGACCTGGCCGCCCGTCCAGGACCCTGGGCACCGCAGCCCCAGCACACGGTGGCCTGCAGCTGGGCCGCGTGCTGACCCACGGTGTCACCTCACTGGTGTGGGCTGCGGCAGGCGCTCAGATTTACAGTGTCTATTACTGAGCTGTAGATCACTGAGATTGCATGTCAGTGTCGACCCCCCTTCACACTCTGCGCCGTATAACTTGTCATTCTTAACCCCCACCCTGGTGTGACACGTCCCCTACCATCCAACTGTAAGTGCAGTGCTGATGGGAAGGTGACTGGGTGCTGCCTGGGGAAACTCTCGAGGTTCCCCAGGGACAGGCTGTGATCCGGGTGGCAGGCTGTCTGAGGACCCAACCACCCCACCCCACCCCCACCCCCCGGGTACCTAGGCCTCCGTGAGAGCCACACAGGCTGCCAGGAGCACCGCCCAGCCCAGTCGGCACCATGTGACCATGTGACACTGCCCGCCACAGCCCCAGGAGCGCCTTGGGCACTGCTGCTGTCCTGAAGTGCTGCGAGCATCTCCACATCGGACCTCCCAGCCAGGAGGCTCTCAGTCACTTGCCACAGAACACGTGCCACACACAGACAGGAAGTCTATAGTTTTTGTCACATAAACAAAAAGAAGTCAGAGGCCAGGGGCCAGCTCCAGGATGGCCACCATGGGCCATCGTGCTACCTCCTGCCCATCATAAAGTCCCTGAGTCTGCAGTTGACCACAGCAGGATTTTCCTACGCGCAGTTCATGGACTATTCTCAGAACACTGTCAGAGGACATCACAGCACCTGTCCCACCCATCTGGCACAAGGGACAAGGACAGGGTCTGGTGTCTCAGCCACCCCTGACAACTGACAGTCACCTACATTCACAATCACACCATGATCGATCACAGCACTTCAGGAGCACAAGGGAGACAGCCTGGGGCTCATCCCTCTGAGTCAGCTGGGTGCAGCTGATGGGTGCTGGGGTCAGATAGCGCGCCCACGCTGCTCCTGGTCTCTGCCTGGGAAGTGGCTAGGCTGGGCAAGCCCCAGGCCAGGGAAGAGGTCAGGAGAGCGAGCCAGACCTCCTGCACACGGGGCTCCCGAGGCCAAATCAGGGGCAGGAACACAGAGGCCACCCTTTTCACAGGGGGACCTGCAAAGCCATGTGATCTCCCAGGTCACAGGTGGAGGGGGAGGGAGGCAGGAAGGCAATCCACCCCGAGAGGGGAGGGGAGAGACCCTCGGCTTGCACTGCTCCTCACACAGTGAGACCTGCGGCCCGACTGCTCACTTCACCTGATTGAAGGAGCATGTGTGGGAGCACCTCTGAGCCACTGGACTGGCCAGCATCAGGGCACACAGAAGAAAGGACCCCAGAGAACATGGTCACAGAGGAGGGAGCCACAGGGAGCTATCCCCTCCCCAGAGCAAGACCCGGGTGCTGACGGGGCCAGTCCAGGGACGTCAACCAGGAGGCAGAGAACCCCGGGAGGTCTCAGTGGTCTACGTGGACCAGGAGGGAAAACAGAGATGAGGGGGAGGATCCCAGGGAGACGGAAAGGGCTGTCTCCAGACATTTGCTGGACGATGAGGCTGTAGGTGCAGGAAGCCACCAAGCCAAAGAGGAGGCCCCACCCACGGGCGAGTGCTCAGGAGCTGCTGAGAAACGGGCCTGGGGGCCACACTGCAGTGCACGGGGGTTTTCAGGGGACACCGGAGGAGGGAGAGCAGGGCCTTACCAAACCACAGCCCCTGGCCTCCCCGCTGATGGGCAGGCCCTCAGGAGAAGGCGACAGAGAGACCGCCACAGCTTGGCGTGATATCTTCGTCCAGGGGGAGGTGCCATGCGAGGGGCCGGGCCCACTTCAAACCTCAAGGCCAAACCAGCCAACAGAAAAGCCCTCTGTGAAGCGCCTCTTATCAGGACCCGAAGAGGAACCTTGGACCGTCACCAACATGCACCAGGAAATGGCGGGAAGGGGAAATGGGCCACCTGAGCAGAGAGTCTAGGCCTATCGGGAAGAACCCACAGCAGCTTCCAAACACGAGGACCGCCATCAGGAGCCCCACGGCTGCGTCTCACAGCAGGGAGGTCGGGAACTGGGACCCAGGCCCGCACGACGGGTCCAGAGAGAGGCGGCAGAGGACAGAGAACGAGGGACCCCGGTGCAGGGAGCCGACACACAGGGCGAGGTCAGGGGAAGCAGGTGGGCGAGAACCACGAAGACCTCCCCAGCCAACGCCGTGTCCTGCAGCCGTGGCTCGGAAGTCCGGCAGCTCCCAGAGAACAACATGGAGAGGGGACTCCCAGCCGCCAGACGGTGGAGAAGGAGCCACAGCACATCCAGACTGCACTTCAGCGTCCCCCCACCTGCACGTCGCAGCCTGAGCCGCGTGACCCACAAAGCCAGCAAGACGGAAAGCCACATGACACCTGTGAAATCAGAAGTCGAACCTTGAGGCAAGCCCATGGCTCACTTGTCCTCTCCGGGCGGCCTCGCCTGGCTGGACTCAAGGAGGTGCACCCCCAGCCCCCCACCCGCTCCCCCACCCCTCTTCTGGGCCGGGGCACCAGGAAGGCACGGGCTCCGGGGACCTTGCTCTGTTTGAGACTGCCCCTCTGAACCCGGGGTACCACGGCGCCAGGGCCCCTGTGGGCCTTGCCATCCTGGGTGGTCCTAGACAGCCAAGGCCAGATGGCGTCCAGGACCTGGAAGGTCAGCGCCCTCTCAGCCACAGCCCTGGTTTTTCCCAGCTGCCTGACCCCCTGGTCAGCGCGCACAGCTCGGGCTCTGAGCACTTCCTGACCAAGGTGACTTATCCTGCTCTCACGTCACAATCCAGGTCTGCCGGGGCGGGCACCACGTGGCACGCGGGCCAGGCTGGTCATCCCGGGGCGGGCACCACGTGGCACGCGGGCCAGGCTGGTCATCCACGGCCGGGCTCGGCGTGTCTGTGTCTGCGCCAGAGTCTGCAGCTGTCCACACTTCCTGGAGCAGCTGGGCAGGAAGCACATCCTCTCACCTCTGTGGTCAGAGGCAGGTGTCCAGCTGCATGGGTGTCTCAGACTCGTACTGGAACTTTCCAACCTCTCCAAAGGCAAGAGTGGTAGCGGCTGAGGGCAACCCCGGGCCCAGGGCAGTCCCCCGACACAGCCCACCTCTGTCCCGGCCCCCCAAGGGGGTGTGGAGGGCTGGGCTGGGCAGGTCTGCCTTCGTCCTTCACAGACCACAGCCACTGGGCCACCTCCCCGCTCCAGGCCAGGCCAGCTCATGCGTCCCTCTCTGCCTCCAGGACAAACTTACTTCAAGGACGGGACTGAGCCTTGCTCTGCTTCAGCCCCAGAGGGCTCTGCCCTGAGGTCTCTGCTCCAACTCCAGGGAGGACACCTGGGGAGTGACGTCCAGAAGACCCTGGTCACCCCCCACAGTGTCATGCACCCGTCTCTGGACCTGGCAGCCCAGGGGACCCGACCTAGTGTGTCACACAACAGCCCCAACATCTAACTGCCCAGGTAAACAGTAAGGAGGAGACAGGGACCAACAGAGCCACGGACTTCCAAGGTGGACACCACACTCCCTGGGGGAAAGGGTGCCGGCAGTGCCTGAGGTGTCCACGCACACGGGCTTTCAAACTCTGCGGTCACCTCCCTCCACGATGCACACGGCCCACAGCACGCACCAGGGAGAAAAAGGACACGGAAGACCCTGGTTTTGTTGTTGCCGTACCTGAATGGAAAAAATCAGCATCGTCACGTGTTGGCTCACTCTGTGTTGATGACAGTTCCCATCCAGATTTTAATGAGATTATTATTAAAAAAAAAAACTTTACAACTCACCAGGAATCTTACGTAGATACAAAAAGAAGAAAAAATAGTGACACTGTGCCACCAGAAAATGACCTACAAACTGTGATCACAACAGCCCAGGGTAGTGGGAGACACAGCTGCACACAGTGGACGCCAGGGCCCAAAGGCAGACCCTGGCACCCGGGGAATTCAGCATCTCGTGGCGGAGGCAGAAAGAGGTCTGTGCAAGAGGTAGCCACTGGGAAAGTCCACTGACCCTCACTGACGTCCCACCCTTGGTCTAACCACAGGTGGACTACGTGAGAGGGTGGGGAAATAGTTACATAACCACCACAGTAATCTGCCAGTGGAAAGGCAAACACTCACACCAAAGCCGAAGCCATGAATGTCGGTGGACATGGAGACTTGAGATGTCCGCGCGCCAAAAGGAAAATGCTGCTTATTGATTAAAATGCAAATAATAATACACCCATATTGACAGGGGAGGCAGGGGTGATGATAAATGATTAAATTCTCATCAATTTTACCAGGAAATCAAAAGACATTGTCCAGATCACGAAAACTAAGAAACGGCAGAAGGTTCCAACAGCAAGGATCAAGAGAGGGGCAGCACACCCCAGTGACTTGAGGGAAGGGGCAGTCGTCCACTGCTGGCGGAGGACTCTTGGATTTCCAGCTGGGTATTGCTTGTAGATCTCCCAGCGTGTTACAGCCCCGAGAAAGATCAGGACAGGGTTAGAAGATCCTGGGACCTGCCAGCTTGGTCAGCCTGGAATCCATGTGAAAGACAGAGAAATCTTGACCCGCCAGTCCCACAGGGTCTGGGAAGGAAAGCCCCTGCCCCCAGTGGGGTGCTGGGGTGCAGGAGGGGGGTCAGCATTCCGGTCCCAGCAGGGAGACTACCCTCGTGGCACCTGCTCTCCAGACTCACCTGCTGCGTTCCTAGACGGTCCACAGTGTTTGCTACAAGTTAATGAGGCGGCCCTCGGGTTCAGTGCGGGTGAACCTGTCCCTGGAACGCACGGTAGGCAGGATCCTAGGGACTCGCCGCCCAGAGGCCTCTGGGGACCCTGCGCGGAACTCCCTTGTTGAGCCTGCATCCTGTGAGCACGGTTGGTTTCTCTCTCGGGCTCAATCCACACTCCTCCATGTGGCAGAAGGTCTGGGCACAGCCCAGCCCAGCTCCTCCACCTCGGGCTCCTGCCTCACTGCTGTGCAGCTGCCTGCAGTTCTAGGGAGCCCCTGGCGCACCGCATCCCCAGGCCTCGGCCTCAGCCTCCTGCAACGCCTACGCAGCCCCATCGGGAAGCTGGGGAGGCCCCTGCCCCGCAGCCCACACCTCTGCCCCAGGCCGACTGGGAGCCCTGCTCAGCAGAGGGGAACCACCGGTCTGCTGACCTGCAGGCCCGGCCAGCCCTGAACGTGCACTGTGACACAGGTGGAGGACAGGTGGACGGGTCTCCGGGTCAGGAATGTGCCCGCAGGTGCCAGCCAGGGCCTGCTCCGGGTGCGGGTGACCTGGCAAAGGCCTCCTCTCTGGGGACCCACGCTTCCTCCCCATCAGAGCCTCCCGCGGAGCAGAGTGCCACGAGAGAGGTGAACAGGGGCCTGGAGTGACCAGCACCACCCCAGATGCTGCAGAGAAGGGCCGCAGGTCCTTCAGGAGGAGGCCAGCGGCCAGCGCCCTCACTTGCAAAAGCACCCAAGTCCGAATTGCCTGTGAATTCAGACATATTTTCTCCCAACAATTTCTCTACACTGGATAAAGAAAGATACTAAACCCAATTTATAATACAATAAATTTTCCAAATTCAAGAGGCCCCGTGAGTCCCGCGGGAGGCTCAGGCGGGACTTGCCCTCGCACTCGCAGCTCCTGCCCATCGAGTTCCTACAGGGAAGATGTCGTTTTATAGTCCCATTTTTCTAAGTGATATCCTGAACTAGAGAATAATTCAGATAATAAATCCACTTCAATTACTGTCCATTAGAAGACAGGACGACATTAAACCCGAGCAAAGCTCCAGGGAGTAACGATCCTCCCTCTCAGGTGGAATCTGACCAGCGTGGGTGGCCGCAGGCACCCACTGGGCCTCGACCTTTCCTGGGGAAAGAGCTCCCACCAGAAGGGCCTGTCGGGAGGCAGCGGAGCCTCCCACAGTGTCTGAGTTAGTGGTAGTCCCAGGACCACTCTGACCCATCCCCCCACCCCTTTCTCCCTGGCCTCTCCTTCCTGGGCCTCTCCTCCCTGGGCCTCTCCTCCCAGCCCTCTTGCTCTCAGATCTGCCATGGGTCCAGACAGAGGTGGAGCGTCACAGAAGGCAGCTGACCCTTGCTAAACAGATGGTCCCCAGGCATGGCAGAGAGCACACAGAGGATTGTGTCGATGTCCATCCCAAGGCAGACGCAGGTTTTTCTTGCTTCCCCGGCTGATGAACAGTCAGGCCGGAATCTGCCCTCTCCACAGGGAGGATCATGGGCAAGGGCCCACCCACGCTGTCCCCTGCAGAGCACTGCCCGTGGCTCACACCAGCAGGAACACTACCTAAACAGCAGGGATCGCCTTCGGGGTTGTCTTAGCAGGACTGCCTGGGGCCGCAGTCACACATCCCATTCCCAGGGTCTTCGTCTTTGAGGGAAAGGGAGCTGTGCAGCCTTCTTCCATGGGGTGGAGCGCAGAGGTGCCGCCTGCCTTGGGTCAGGTCTTTCCCTCCCCTGCACCCTTTCCATCTTAACCCAACCAGACCCCGCTTTGAAGGCCACAGTGGGTTCCCTAAACTCAGGGAAATATGGCAATCCACTGGAAGCCTGCTCCCTCCGGCCTGTGGAAGCAGGAGGTGTAGGGGACTTAGGACCCAGTGGGATGGAGTTATTATATGCATGCCATAGACAGCCACTAAGAGGAGCCAGATATACTTAACCTTAAAGATGCTGATTTTAGGATTAACCTCCTGACCCATGTTCCCATAGGTGGGATTTAATTAGGAAGCTTCCCCAAAAAGAGAAGTTTCCTAGATGGAGAAAACAGAAGGAAGGAAATGAGAGACTGGAATGAGCCTCGCTCCTGGGAAGGAGAGGAATCTTGCTCTGTGGAAAACAGAATGACTGGGCAGGAGGAGCCTGGGGGGCTGAGGAGCCTGAGGGGGCTGGAGGAGCCTGGGGGGCAGGAGGAGCCTGGGGACAGGAGGAGCCTGGGGGCAGGAGGAGCCTGGGGGAGGAGGAGCCTGGGGGGCAGGAGGAGCCTGGGGGCAGGAGGACCCTGGGGGCAGGAGGAGCCTGGGGGCAGGAGGAGCCTGGGGGCAGGAGGAGCCTGGGGGGCAGGAGGAGCCTGGGGGGGGGGAGGAGCCTGGGGGGCTGGAGGAGCCTGGGGGGCAGGAGGAGCCTGGGGGCAGGAGGAGCCTGGGGGGCAGGAGGAGCCTGGGGGGCTGAGGAGCCTGAGGGGGCTGGAGGAGCCTGGGGGAGGAGGAGGAGCCTGGGGGCAGGAGGAGCCTGGGGGAGGAGGAGCCTGGGGGGCAGGAGGAGCCTGGGGGAGGAGGAGCCTGGGGGGCAGGAGGAGCCTGGGGGGCAGGAGGAGCCTGGGGGGGCTGAGGAGCCTGGGGGCTGGAGGAGCCTGGGGGGCAGGAGGAGCCTGGGGGCAGGAGGAGCCTGGGGGCAGGAGGAGCCTGGGGGGGGAGGAGCCTGGGGGGCTGGAGGAGCCTGGGGGGCTGAGGAGCCTGGGGGGCTGAGGAGCCTGGGGGCAGGAGGAGCCTGGGGGGCAGAGGGGCCTGGGGGCAGGAGGAGCCTGGGGGGCAGGAGGAGCCTGGGGGCAGGAGGAGCCTGGGGGCAGGAGGAGCCTGGGGGGCAGGAGGAGCCTGGGGGGCAGAGGGGCCTGGGGACAGGAGGAGCCTGGGGGAGGAGGAGGAGCCTGGGGGAGGAGGAGCCTGGGGGGCTGGAGGAGCCTGGGTGGCAGGAGGAGCCTGGGGGGGAGAAGCCTGGGGGAGGAGGAGCCTGGGGCAGGAGGAGCCTGGGGGAGGAGGAGCCTGGGGGAGGAGGAGCCTGGGGGGCTGGAGGACCCTGGGGGCAGGAGGAGCCTGAGGGGGCTGGAGGAGCCTGGGGGAGGAGGAGCCTGGGGGGCTGGAGGACCCTGGGGCAGGAGGAGCCTGGGGGCAGGAGGAGCCTTGGGGGGCAGGAGGAGCCTGGGGGAGGAGGAGCCTGGGGGGCTGGAGGAGCCTGGGGGAGGAGGAGCCTGGGGGGCTGGAGGAGCCTGGGGCAGGAGGAGCCTGGGGGAGGAGGAGCCTGGGGGAGGAGGAGCCTGGGGGGCTGGAGGACCCTGGGGGCAGGAGGAGCCTGAGGGGGCTGGAGGAGCCTGGGGGAGGAGGAGGAGCCTGGGGGCAGGAGGAGCCTGGGGGGCAGGAGGAGCCTGGGGGAGCAGGAGCCTGGGGGGGCAGGAGGTGCCTGGGGGAGCAGGAGGAGCCTGGGGGAGGGGGAGCCTGGGGGCAGGAGGACCCTGGGGGCTGGAGGAGCCTGGGGGCTGGAGGAGCCTGGGGCAGGAGGAGCCTGGGGGAGGAGGAGGAGCCTGGGGGCAGGAGGAGGAGCCTGGGGGCAGGAGGAGGAGCCTGGGGGAGCAGGAGGAGCCTGGGGGAGCAGGAGCCTGGGGGGGCAGGAGGAGCCTGGGGAGGCAGGAAGAGCCTGGGGGAGGAGGAGCCTGGGGGCAGGAGGACCCTGGGGGCTGGAGGAGCCTGGGGGGCAGGAGGAGCCTGGGGCAGGAGGAGGAGCCTGGGGGCAGGAGGAGCCTGGGGGCAGGAGGACCCTGGGGGCTGGAGGACCCTGGGGGCTGGAGGACCCTGGGGGCTGGAGGAGCCTGGGGGGCAGGAGGAGCCTGGGGCAGGAGGAGGAGCCTGGGGGAGGAGGAGCCTGGGGGCAGGAGGACCCTGGGGGCTGGAGGAGCCTGGGGGCTGGAGGAGCCTGGGGCAGGAGGAGCCTGGGGGAGGAGGAGGAGCCTGGGGGCAGGAGGAGCCTGGGGGGGCAGGAGGAGCCTGGGGGCAGGAGGAGCTTGGGGGGAGGAGTGAGTGACACCGCCTCCAGGAGGCCCTGAGCCTCATGCCCCCCCAGGCTTGGAGGGGTGGTCTGACTCCACCAGAGTAGCTGCAGGATAGTGGCTCTGGGGGTGCCGGAGGAAGGCCTGAGCAGGCGGAGGGCAGGACCCATGCTCTCCCTGCCTCCAGCCTCTCCCTGGGTTGCTGTGAGTGGCGTTTGACGTATTGTTGGTATAACTCAAGACCCTGACACTCTTCTCTTTGAGCTTATTTTCCTAATTAATCATCGGAGCCAATACCTCACTGGGTAGAATTTATTTCTTCATTTTCAAACCCATAAACCTATAAACCCCATGCCACTGAGCTCTTTCTGGGCAGCCTGCTTTATCATCTAGCCACTCTTCGCATGGCCTTCTTCGTCACCCTGGCCAGAAGTGGTCCCTTGGTGCTCCTGGCTGCCCTCCCTGCACCAGTCGTCTGAGCCCTCTGCCTCTGGCCTGGCTCTTGCTGTGTGACCCCTTTCAGGTCTGGCTTTCCCAAGCATGCTGTGAGCTCCACGCAGAAAGACCAGGCCTTGTGCTGGCTGCCTGGGCCCCCACAGCACCTGGCAGAGAATTCTGCCCAGGAGCAGGTGCTCGGTGACTCTGCTCACTGTCTGCTTAGTGAGGAGTTTCTCTCCTGAAGCCGTCTGCCAGGCTCAATCACGATAACCTCAGGCCTCACTCCTGGTGAGTGGCACTCAAATAACCAGAGGCCTGAGTTCACAGGAACACTTTTGGTTTGCATCATCCTTATCTGGAAGATAGGACATCTCACCGAGAAAGGAAACCTCAAGATCGTCATCTCCCACCTGGCCGGCAGAGCCCACCCTCTACTTCACTCCACACCTGCGATCCCCACCAAAGACAGCGTCTGGAAATCCCACTGGAAGGATTCACCTGCAGACTTGGCCTCTCGGAGTGTGGGAACTGCTTCGTCTTTATTGTCCCAATTCTTGGCACCTAGATATTTGCTAATTAATTCAACATCAGTCATTATTGAAGGATTCAATTATTTTTATTACATCATACCACACCTTTTGCTAAAACTTCGGGTCATTAAATAATAATAGCTGCCATTTTGGGAGCTTCTCCTGTGTGTTAGGGCACATCTTCCCTAATTTAATCCTTACAAGAACCCTTTGAGGCAGAGATTAGAGTGATGAATAAAAGTGATTAAGTAATTTGCCCAAGTTCAAAAAGCTAGTAAATGATGGAACTGGTTTTCAATCCAGATCTTTCTGATTTCAGATAAAAGTTAAAACGATAAAAGTTTAAAAAGAATGATCTTCACTGGTTAACTCTCAATTAATCAGAACATCCATTTAAACAGGACTCCCTCATCTCCAAACCTGTGACCTCAAGTAAACCAACAAGCTTAGCTGAGTGAAACGTAAGCCCTGTTGTTAAAAGCCCAGCGGTGAGTCACAGGGGTCCGCCTCTCCATCTGAGATCACCGCCGTGGAGGGCTCCTGCTCTTGCCGTCAGGAAGCACGAGTTGTTCCCCTTCCCTGGCAGATGATCGACAGAGGCAGGCTGCTTTACAGGTGATCAGCAGCAGGAAGACCAGGAGCCTTGGAGCCGCGTGGCCAGGGGGAGCAGAGAGGACAGTCACAGACTGCACCTTGCCGCCCACACTGAACGTCTGGGCTTGCTGTTAGAGCCTGTGGCTTTGAACGTCTGAAACCCGAGGCTCTACTCAGCCCACGCCAGCATCCTGGCATGTCCTCAAGGACTGCCACGGGCTCTGCCTCTCCCAGGGTTCCTGTGGTCCTGTCTCCCCTGCAGTCCCCTCCGCCCCAGCTTGTCCCTGCCCCAGCTGACCACCAGAACCAGGCCAGTCGACCGTTCGCTGGTGGGATTGAACAAGCCTGTGTCCAGTGCAGGGACGTGCAGGCTTGGTGCTGCTTGACCCCCGGGAACCGAGGTCCCGCCCCATCCCAGGAGACGTGCCCTTTGTTAGGAAATTGGCAGAGCTCTTGGCTCAGAGGGTGCAGGGCTGAGGATGCCAGCCTGCTGAGGGCTGGAGGGTTTGTCCCCGGGAGGCGGTGACAGAAACAGGTGGGGGCACAGCTGCTGCTGCCTCCAGCCCTCCACAAGACTCCCCACTCAGGGTTTGGAGTCTTAAACCAGGACTTTGAGAACACAGCCTCAATACCACTTCCCCAAGACGCCTCGAAGACCAGAGGGGTCCCGCTCTCCACGCCCCTTCTGCAGCAGAGGTTCTGCAGCCTGACTCCCGGGCGTTGGCGGGTCTCTGAAACCTGCACACACGTGGCAGTCTCGCAGCGTGGCAGGGTCTTCTGGCTGCAGGCTGGATCTTCAGTGTCCCCCAAAGGCCAGTGTGTTGAAGACTGGGTCCCCAGAGTGGGAGGTGATGGAGTCTCCAGGAGGCTGGGCCTGGTGGGAGGAAGGAAGTCCCTGGAGTGAGCCCAGGCAGGGACAGCCCAGGCCCCTCTCTCTGGCTCCAGCCAGGCTGAGCAGCTCTGCTCCACCTCCTGCTCCCGCCGTGGACTGGCACCATGAGCCCAACAGACCTTTCCTTCTTGAACCTGTTCATCCAGGCATTTGTCCCAGCGACAGAAAGCCGACCACCACACTGTGGCTCAGAAAGCGCCACCTGGAACCAACAGTGAGCGGGCCTTGGAGGGGCATGAGGCGCTCGGGAAAACAAGGACACTGATTCCTCACATCAAGAATACCGTTATTTTCAATTTGCATAATCAGCAGAAATAAACTTTCTTTTAAAACATAATAAAAATTCATTTTTATCCTTAAGTGTAAAACATATTCTTTGAACATATCTTATGGGTATATCATAAAATAAATTTGATTCAAAAATGCTCATGGTTGATAAAGACAAAAAAAAGTCAGTGCCAGAAACATCATAATCAGACTGATAGTGGCATCGGAAATCTCCTAATTGAAGTAGAACTGTGAGTGAGCTCTGCCCCGTCCCCCTGCAGTCTTTCCTCTGGAGTTAATACCACAGAGACCCGTAAAAGATCAATCAAGACAAGGAATCGATGACTCCTCAAGTGCTAATAAGCGCCGCCTGTCCCGCGATACGTGGGGAGTTGATGGTGTTGGCCCACGCAGATTTATAGGAAATCCATAGTGAGAACGGGATCGAGGAGGGCAGCACTCAGTGAACGAGGCCCTGCTGAGTCGCGCCTGAGCTCCAAGGGTCTGCAGACTCACGTGACCCTCCCCTCCACAAGGAGAGGAAGGGAGAACCAGTCCCGTGAGCAGTGTCATTAGCGGGTGTCTGAGGACCTGCGAGGCTGTTCCGTGGAGCTCTGTATTCTGGAGCCGAGGCTGTAACAGGCTGTGGACGTGGATGGACATTTTCTCCCACCCTCGTCTTATCTAAGAATCAACTTTTCCTGGGATTTTTTTTTTTGAAAGTTATAAAAATATCTTTAGGATCATCCAGGTCCCTACTCTCTCAAGCTGATGATCCACAGGTCGTGCGAGTGGATGAGTTAATGGGTAATTAATAGTTCACAAATCGCTGGTCCTGACCCTCAGGTTACATCACCAAGCTTTAGACTGTGGCACATTATTAATTAACAGCATCAAGTAATATGTTTAGAAAATCAATCTTTGAAGCAATATCATAATCACAAGAATATACCTAATCAGATAGATGGGCTGCAATAAACGTTTTCATAAATTAGGAAACATAAACCACTGTAAGTGATTACCAACAAGTGGGTTCTGGTGGGGGACGGAGTTTTCTACATCACAATCAGCAGGACCAGAGAGCACACCTAAGATCAATCACTTGTGAACCAACTTTAAGAGAAAGACAAATGAAAAATGTGAGAAGCCCACATTTTCTTAATAACAATAAGTTTGCCATCTCGAATGCTGGGAGGCCATAGATTTCCCTGGGGACACTGATATCTAAATGCTCTCTGGTCTGGCCACACCAGGAGAGTTCACAGTCTGCAAAGGAAGAAGATAGACAGCCTTACATAAGGACGCTCGGCAACCCCACAGCCCACTCCACGTCCACCCACGCGCGGTTGTCGAAGCTGTTAGAAATGCCTCTTTGAAGGGTCCCCTGGAAGGCCATCTGGGGTGGCAATGTGATCGACAGTGGCATGACCTCTGCACTCATGGTTCCCTGTGGCATGGGACAGAACAGGAACCACAGAGGCAAGGGGAGCCCACGTGGAGGCTTCAGGACCAAGGGTGTGTCTCCCCATGAGAGTTGCCCCAGGACAAATCCTAAGGCCACTGTCACCGGCTAGTGCCTTCAAGAGCAGAGGACTTGGTCTCCACCCACTTCAATGGCCAGAAGGTGGAATGATGGGGCCACTGAGCTTCCACAGAATGGTCCCTCCCTGGAGTCCGTCGGAGGTGCTGACTGCGCTCCTGGGGCAGCAAGGTGGTCTGGGCATGGCGAAGGGCACCCCTCCAACTAGAAAGGGGCAGGGCTTTCCTCGCCACGCCCAGCACACTTCTCCCAGGTGTCCCTGGCCCACATCCGGCCACCCACCCTGAACCACTCAGTGGACAGCTGCTGGACTCATTCCCAGGATAGCGTAATGGGGTGCTTGATGGGCCCTCACTGTTGAGGAGCACGCAAACGTGGCTGTCACCAGGAGCCTGGAGTGCAGGACAGTGAGCCCCAGTTGGGCCTGAACTCAGGGAGGTGGCAGAAAGCCTGGGAGGTGACATCCTCACAGCTGTCGATCAAACTCTCACATCAAATGGCCTTCTGAAGGACACTTCAAAAGAGGGCAGAGGGTGGCCATCCCTTTCTTGGGGTGCACTTCTTTTGCTCCCCACCACCTTCTCCCAGTGGCTCTTGTCCTTATTTCTGTGGCCCTGTGAATGTCACATAGGCCCCCCTCACTGACTGCAGACCCCAATGTGGTCCACCTGCCGTGCACCTGAGAGCATTTATCACGGCCTCTTCTGTGCTCTAGAGGCGTTACTGTCCACGTGAGGGTCACACTCAGCGTCAGAGCAGCCAGCATTGAGCAGACAGGAGCAAACCGCAGCATCTTCAAAACAGGGCAGGGACAAGGCCAGAGAGATGGGAATGACAATGCCCGGGGGGGGGGGACAGGCAGGAACAGGTGCCCAGGGTGGGGTCACAGAAGATGGGGAGGCGCCCAGCCCCTGCTCATCCTGCTGGCTCGGCCAGCCCAGGCGCTGCCTCCTGCCTGCCCTTCCCATCCCTACACCAGCTCGTGACCACCCCCCTCCACTCTCCGCTGCGGCAGGGATCCAGCCCCCCAGAAGGGACGAGGCAGAAGGCCCTGCCGCCCAGAAGCAGGCGGAGCCCACCAGGCCTGGCAGTGCAGCCCCGTCCAGCCTGCCCCTTCCATTGCACCTCCCTGTTAGCCCATCTCCCTGGAACCTGGGCACCAGCTTGTTTCAATGCCACCCGCTGTTGCCTTGGCCCTGTGTCCTGCCTGGCTGCTGCTCCCGTTCCACGCGCCGGTCAGTGCAGAGTGCCGGCTTCCCTTACAGACGTGGTGCCTGGCCACCTTCCACGCTGGCCCTCTGCCGACTCAGCTGGCCTGAACATCTCCATTTACTGGACCATGTTTTAGTCTGGATTCGTCTTTGTTCCCTAAGCAGGTAAGTGGCTGAGGCCCATCATGCCCTGTAAAATCCCTTTACTGAGCTCCAGCCCTGTCCAAACCACAAGTCAGCCCCCTGGCCAGCTCCCACCTGCACCCTGCTGTCCCCGAGTGGTCACTTTACCCCCGAGAGTCTTTGGCACCTTCTGTTCTTTCTCCACCCATATAAGGTCAGTTCCACACCCCTGCCCTTCTTGACCGGCCGCCCCAGCCTTCCCTCCCTCTCGCCTCATCGACCCCTGGCCAGGACTGGCCACTCACACTTTGAGCCTGTGACACTAAACTTGCCATCCACTCCAGCAAGTCAGTCCACACCCAGGCAAGTAGCAGGCCTGTCCCCCATGGGCGTGACAGCGGTCACTGAGCTCTGCCACTGCAGCATCCCGAAGTGCCTAAGACAAGGGTTCAGCCATGGTGGTCGACTCCACCTGGTCATGGCTGCAAGGCAGTCCTGTCCTCCATGTGGAACCAGTCCCCAAAACACCTGCATGACAGGCCCCTTGTCATCCTCACGGGGTTATCCAGAGTCGCTCCCCTGAGCTGCATTCTGCCCCGAGACCTCCTCCTTCCCTTCCAAAGTTTAGTATCTTCTTGTATTGAGTAGCCACAGACACCACACGTCCTGCCGACATGCTCGCTGACTGCAAGCTCTGCAGGGCAGCTCCTGGGGCACCGGGCTCCCCCCACGTCTCCAGTGCAGGGCAGCTCCTGCACAGGAGGAATGCTTGGTGCTCCTCTGCTGGGCGAGTGCACAACCAGGCTGAGTGATTAGCTCTCAGATGAATGTGGTCCTGGGGTGAAGCTCAGCAGCAAAGCATGTGCTCAGCATATGCGGTGCCCCAAGTTCAAACCCAGCACCCAGAAGAAGTAAATGAACGAAAGAATGGCAAGAGGACTCAGAGGTTCAAAGCAACACTGTACCAAGCTCACAGCCACGAAGCCTGCACTTCCCACAGCCTCGTCCCGCAGTAGGAAGCCACTCGGCCTGGGGTCAAAGTCAGAGGCTCTCCATTCTGCCTTAAATTGTGGTGTATCCATGCCATGCAGGGCTAGTCCACCAGTGAAAAGGAGCCACCTGTCCATACCATGCAGGTCAACTCAGTACACCATGCTGAGCCAAAGAAGCCAGACCCAGGCAGTCTGGACTGCTGCTGGCTTCACCCCGACTCATCTCCTCTACCAACACGTGCTGTCTCGAGACTCCTAGCACCCTGTGGTATTGTGGAGAGGGCAGGCCCTGGCTCCCATCCTGGCACACCCACTGGCCAACTCTGAGATCCTGTCCCCACCAACCCTCCTATGCCTCAGCGTCCCCACCTGCGAGGTGGGTCTGAAGATGGACACACACCCCTGTGTTCTCGCCAAGTGTCCTGAGTCCTGCAGGGGCCAGATGCCATGCAGAGCCCAGAGGGAGCAATGGTGGAGAACAGATTGTCCTGCACATCCCAGAGGCCAGGGGAAGCCCAGGCTGGGGAAGCCCAGAGGACTCACCTGCTGGGGAGGCACAGGGGGCTCTGGAGGGGGCCCACCTCAGCATGCGAGGGAAGGCACAGGGGAGAGGGTGCTGGTCCCAGAGAACAAGCTGTCTGACCACCCAGAGGCAGGAGAGAGCAGAGGACGGAGCGACAGAAAGTTCAAAGGGGGAAACGCAGGGCTCCAGTCAGCCAGGCTCACAGCAAGGAGCCAGGGCAGGAGGAAGTGCACGGGTCACACTGAAAGGTTCTTAGGGACAGACAGCCAGGTTTTCCTTACAAGTCACAGTGTATGCAGGGCGGGATGGACCTTGAGGGACAAGCAGGGCATCAGGTACCAGGTAATGGGCAGTGAGGTCAGAGGGGCTAGTGACAAGCTCAGGGTCGAGTCTCTGGGCTGGGACTGTTTGGAAGTGGGAAGGAGGAAGAGAAGGGTGTCGGGTGTGACGTCACATCCGTATTTCTGGCATGGAACACCAGGTGGACAGGCTCCATTCCTGGGCTGGAGAACCCTGAAGGCCGGCGGTCCTGGGGCTGAGCCAAGGGGTCTGGCTGGCCAGAGACAGGCCTCACCATGGCTGTGGAGTGAGGCCCAGCAAGAAGTCCACACAGTGACAAGGAAGAGGCTTAGGACAACAGCCACCAGCCACCTCCAGGGTCTGGCTCGGAAGACCCCAGGAAGCCAGCTGCAGACGGCCGGCCAAAGGGAAGCAGGAGAGAAGGGCGAGCTCAGCGCACAGAAGAGCGAGCTCAGCAAGAGCCACGGTGCCACACGACCAAGCAATGTTTTGATAAACGGGGGCACTACTGGAAAGAGGCCCACAAAATATTGCACAAAATGATCCACTTTTGTAAACCCAGAGTCGAAGCTTTGCCGAGCGCCTTCTGCATGCCGAGCCCCCCTCAGTGGGCGCCCCACAGCCACAGGTGTGATTGACACCATAGTCCTGGGAAGAGGGCGCAGTTTCTAACCAGCATTGTACAGACGGGATCTGGGCCCCGAGACATCAACACAGCTCCCTGTGGATGGCCGGTGACAGGGCCACTCCAGGTCATGGGCATCTGTGGAGGGACAGAGGCTCCACCAGAAGGAAGGTGTTAGAGCAAATGGCTCAGATCACAATGGACTCTGAGAGGCTGCTGGACCTGCAAGGACATTCTGGAGTGGCCACACCTGAGCTGTGCACACAGGTGGACCCTCTTGGTGGACAAGCAGCAGGGGAAGCTGGGCAGGGGAAGCTGGGCTTGGTGCCTGAGCAGAGTGGGAGACAGGAAGGAAGCCATGAGACCTCGCTGCACCTGGAGGGACCAGGGACCAAAAGAGGACAGAGGCCCAGCCACTCAGCAAACGGGGAAGATGCCCTCGACACCGTGGGACAGAAGACAAACCAGAGGAGGCTCCTGGGCGGCCGAGGAGAGCAGGCCACCTGGCCTTGGAGCCCAGGGACTGAAGCAGGGCCACGGTGGGAACCGGAGCCGTGACCTGGGCCACGGACAGGGAGGGTCTAAGGCCTCGGTGGGTAGCGGCTTGGCAAGCCGAGAGCTGGCTCTAGGCAGTGCAAGGACCCGTTGGGCTTCAGAGAGGCTTCAAGACCCCATGGCAGGCGGTGCTGTCAGTCACTCGGGGCTGCCACAGGCACGTCAGGTGGCCGTGAGACAGGCGGGCGGGTGGGTGGCAGGCCAGCAGCCCTGCCTGAGGAGGAGGGGAGGAGGGAGGGACGACGAGGCCTCAGCGCAGGGCCCGGCACACGCACCCCGGGGCTTGTCTGCTTGTATTCTGAATGGTGTTTCTTCCATGGTCATTGTTTCTGACAGTGTTGTCATGGATTCCTCAGGAGTATCGACATGCAGGGTCGCCTCCGTGAACAGAAAGGTCTCCCATGGTCAGAAAAGTCTCACGACAGAAAAGTTGTAACAACTTTTATTCCTTCCTCTTGCTTAATTGCTCTGGCCACGACCTGCACACAACACATACATACTCCACACAGCACATACACACTCCACACAGACGCACAACACACAGGAAACACACACGATACACCCAACACACATGATAAACAACACATAAACAACACACTTGCTACACAACACAATGATACCCCAACACACATGGTACACAGCACACATGATAAACAACACATACGACAACACACACAATACACAACACACATGAAATGCCCAACACACATGATACACACAACACACACGATACACGCAACACTTATGAGAAGACACATGATGCATAATACAACACACATGACAACATACATGCTACACACAACACAGATGACACACAACACAATTCACAAGATACACACACCACACCACCACTCGTGTCCACAAAGCCCCACACTGGCCCTACCTGGACTCAAGCTCTGCCCACACGTGCTCCTGGGAGACTTCTGCGTGGCCTTCTGATGCACGGGTCCCTTCGACAGAGAATAGGTCTGCCTACCTGCTCCACAGAAGTAGTCAGCTGTCACCCCCCCCCCCAGAACTGTCAGAAGCAAAATTAAATGAGAGCGTCCACATGGTGTCTATGAACCGCAGTGCTGAGGCTGCCCACTCACAAGTCCAGGGCTGGAAAGGTTCTGCAAACCAGTTCTCCAGGTTGAAAAGCAAAGGTTCGCCTCCCCCTCAGGGAAGCCGTTGCAAGCCTGTCCCCGTGTGAGGAACTGGAGAGGTTAGGGCCCCGGTGCACAGGGCTGAGATCCGTTGTCATGAGTTGAAGCAGGATTTTGAAAATTAGAAATACCATCAAGAAAAATGTCGTGTTTTTCTTTTACACTTTCAAAACCTGCAGCTCTGTCTCTGCAGTTGAGGGCTCACAGCATGAACTCAGATAACAACAACTGTCAGAGGGCAGGTCACAGCTCAGGGCCTGGAGAACCGCCCAGCTGTTCCCGCCCTCCTGCTCCCGCATTTTGAAGGGTGAAATGGAGTCCTAACGACACCAACGGAAGCTACACTGCGCTCAGCACGCTGCTGGTGGTCGGAGTCCGCGGGATGTCTCAGTGACCTTGGGGACCAGCACACTGACTGGAAATCAAGCTGGCCAGGAGAGAAGTCTGTTTCTGAATGTCACCTGCTCCATGCAGGTTCGAGGCTGGCGGGCCACGGGGAACCTGAAGTGCCTTGCACAAGCATACGTCACGCCCAGCCACATTCCCCGGGGCCTGTGTGCGAGTCTCCCCAGCAGTGTCCAGCTCCGCTCCCTCAGGAGGACGGACACCTGCAGGGGCCACCTCTCTCCTGCACCGTCTCTCATTTAGGTTTCATGCCCAGGGCTCCAGGGACCAAAAGCAGTGTGTGATGTCCCAGATGGGCGGGGGGGGGGGGGGGGGGCATGTGAAGAAGTGTCACAGCTGGATGGCCACAGGTGATTAGGTGGAAGGTAAAGGATAGGAGTGATGTGAGGGCAATTTCAACGGCCTTCTCCTCCTGCCACTCTGCAGCGTGGAGCACCCTGTGGAGACACTCCACTGACACTCCCAGATGGAAGGACTACAGAAAAGGGAAAATTAACAAAGAAATTCAAGGTAGTGTTTGGGATATGATGTCTAATCTGGCTTCTAAAGTGTTTATAAAATATTTTAAAAGAAAAATTATTAAACTCTATGAAAAATAAACAAATATAAGAAACTTCAAAACTGTTCCTTAGCCACCGACATGTGAAGAGCTAGCAGCTGGCCCTCCTGTCCTCACAGCAGAACAGAGCTAACGAGTGGAGAGGCGAGAACCTTCCTCGGGTCCATCAAAGCACTGAGGTCCAGGGCCACCCGCTGCCCCACAACTGCAGAGTGACCTCAGCTCGCCCGGAGCCGCAGGGCTGACCCCACGTGGGTGGGACACCTCGTGGTGAGTCTGAGGAGCCACCCACGACTGCATGCAGGTGACAGTTTCCCAGGGCCACACCTCCATGGGTGTCCCTCTAAACCCCACCAGTTCTCAAGGGACAAGCCAACGGGGAGCCCTGCCTGGGGAGAGATTGTCCCAGGCCCCTCAGTCCTCCCACCTGGAGAGGCCGGTCCCTCCTTTCTCACTGAGGAGAAGGGCGTGGTAAAGGCATCAGAGCGCACGTGGAGGTCAGGTAAGACCTCACTCTCATCCTGGCGTGGTCAATTAGCCGTCTGTCCACAGTGACAACACCCCAACGTGCTGGGAGACCACAGCACATGACAGAGACCTCTGGTAGCAGGAGGGCTGGGCACTTCCCGCCAGGTCCTTGCATGAGTCATCAAGAAGCACAGTGCCATCCTAAATGGACAGAGACTGCTTCAGAGGCCCGTTTAAGGAACCACGAAGGGTGACCACAGAGAAAAAATGTAGAGATAACTATTCTTGATATGAGAGAAGGGGAGAAAACAGGGTCCTACGTGACTCCAGTCAAATGCTCAACTGAAACAGGGAAGGAAGACGAGGAGGAGGAAGGCCCAGAACAAGTCCAACAGCAGAACCTTACCAGCAGGCCCGCCTTCGTCCAGCCACGGCAGCAGTCGCTTACATTGGGTGGCCTCCACACACCAATCACGGGGCCACAGGAGGCCCAACTGCTTGTCGTCACAGACACCAAGCTGGCCTCAGTCCCTCACCACCACAGGACTCCAGCCAAACTGAGGCTTTGCCAAGGTGGACCTACATGTGGCCAAGCGAGGGTGGGTTTCATCTTATTACTGTGAATCTCCCCCAGTGACCAAGCATCTACGGCACAGGAGGCACCAGGCTCACCTGCCACCACCAACCTGCACACTACTCGGCCATGGATCCTGAACCACGTGGGCACCAGAGAGGACAGGGCCAGTCGGCTCCCGCCCTCCTCAGGCTGCTTCCTCGCTGGGAAACCAAGTGGCAGCTTTTTAATCGAATGTCAACACATCAAAACGGACCCACTCCACACTGCAGGTCACCTCTCCTCACCCCTTGATGCGCACGGCGGTCCCCGAGCGCTGACAGCCTCCAGGCCCCCTGCTTGTCCACTCTTCTGTCGTAAAGCCAGCACCACCACACAGCAGCATGGACGGGAACCGGCACCACACCATCCACAGCAAGTGCCAGGCACTCCCATGGGCTCCGACCATCGCCCATGTGCCCGAGTCGCAGGGAGTCAGGCGCTGGCCTGGTCAGAGCCAGGATGGAAACCGCAGCCACTGAGCGCAGACTGGTGTCCGTGCCACAGTGTCGGTTCTCAGATGTCCCCAGTGGCAGGACCTTTTGAAGAACAGAACGCTGTGTGGAACCTCTCTGTGCAGAAGCACTGCACGCTGGAGCGGGCATCACCGTCCCCTACAGAGGAACAGCTGAGCCCATGCTGGATTCCCAGGAGCGCCTCAGTCAGGGGCCCCCACACTGCTGAGAGGTCAGCAGAGGTCAGCCTCCACACCCACTGCACTTCCGTTTCCTTGGGGTTTTATGTTGTCACCTTGCAGTTCTGGGAGATCAAGTCCAGAGTCTGAAAGACAAGAAAACTGTAAGGGGACAAGCCCGACTCACAGAGCACTGTGCACAAGGACACAATGGCAGGAGGTGCACATGTATCCTCCCGAGTAACGGGGCTGGCCAGGCGGTGCCCTGGAGCCAGCCCAGCTGGACAAACCACAACATGCACTCATCTGCACACATACCTATGCAATGTCGCTAGAATTGGATGTGAGTGGGAATCACAAGCCTAATTCCAAAAGATCACCAGAGAGCTGAACCTTTCTAAGTCAGAGCAAAGCTAGAGTCACAGGAAGTTGAAGGTGAGCAGGCGGGTGGGGGGGAGCACTGCCCTTTATGTTAAAGTCCCCCAAAGACATTAGCCTGGACGCACACAGCAAGGCCTCCATGACTTGGCATTGCCCAGTGCATGACAATACAGGACACGCTATTGATGTCACCATGATGAGCAGTCCTGGCCGGGCAGGTAGAGGAGGATTGCCTGACCCCCAGGGCCCAGCAGGAGCCTCTCCCTGCTGTCCCTCCTCACTGGGGTCCAACCAGCAGCAGCACCACCCCTCCACATGTCCCAACTGGGGTGCTGAGCTGGACTGAGTTTCCGCAGGCAGCCGCAGCTGGCCAAGTGTCAGAGGCAGGACAGCAGAGTGACTGGTTTCAAGAATTCTCTTAGCCTGCAAGCGAGGCGATCCTGCAAGCCACGGGCGGGCGGGTCAGGCCCAGCAACCAGCCAAGTGACAGCAGCTACACGCGCCTGCGGGGAACGCGGACCGGACCCACTAGGACAGGTCCCTCCCCCAGTGTCTGCAGGTAGGCGGGACTGTGAACACCAGCAGAGCGGGCCCAAAGCCTAGGCCCGTCCCCTCCCCCAGTGTCTGCAGGTAGGCGGGGACTGTGAACACCAGCAGAGCGGGCCCAAAGCCTGCTGAGGGGCGGAACCGGCCCCTCCCCCAGTGCCTGCAAGCGAGGCCAACCTGCAACCCATCGGGAGGTTAGGCCCAGCAACCTATGGAGTGACACAGGTGCCCCTGGCGCCTGCTGGGTAGGTGGACCTTTGACCGACCAGCAAAGCAGACCTAGGGCCTGCCAGCATGGTAGACGGATCACACTAATTGGAGGAGGATCACAGCCACTACCTGCCCTGCAAGGGTGATTTTTCAACTATACAAGAGCAATATAAATAAATAGAGGGGGAAAATATCAAAGACACAACAATTTCACCAAGCAGAAAGAAATGCCAGCAGTATGAAACGACAAGGAAAGAAAGGACCACAGGCAATGCAGGTCAACTCAACTTTAGAAGAGGTAATAGCTGCAACAGATGGAATGTCAGATAGAGAGCTCAGGACATACATGCTTCAGATGATCTGGAGGCTCAAGGAAGACATGAGACAGCAAAATCAGACAATGAAAGATCACATTGACAAACAAATCCAGGAAGTAAAAGATCAATTTCACAGGGAGATAGAGGTAATAAAAAACAAACAAATAGAAATTCTAGAAATGCAGGAAGCAATAAACCAACTTAAAAACTGAATTGAGAATACTACCAGCAGAGTAGATCACTTAGAAGATAGAACATCAGACAATGAAGACAGAATATTTCAACTTGAAAAGAACATAGATAGCTCAGCAAGTCTACTAAGAAACCATGAGCAGAACATTCAAGAACTATGGGATAATATCAAAAGACCAAACTTAAGAGAGTCATTGGGATACAGGAAGGCACAGAGCTCCAAACCAAAGGATTAAGCAATCTATTCAGTGAAATAATACAAGAAAACTTCCCAGACTTGAAGAATGAGACAGAATCCCAAATCCTAGAAGCATACAGGACGCCGAATGTGCAAAATCATAAGAGATCCACACCTAGACACATTATAATGAAGATGTCCAACATACAGAATAAGGAGAGAATTTTAAAAGCTACAAGGGAAAGGAAGCAGATTACATTTAGGGGTAAACGAATCAGGATAACAGCTGATCTCTCAACACAGACTCTAAAAGCTAGAAGATCCTGGAATAACATATTTCAAACGCTAAAAGAAAATGGATTCCAACCAAGAATCGGGTATCCCGCGAAATTAAGCTTCAGGATGGAAGATGAAATTAAAACATTCCATGACAAACAAAAGTTAAAAGAATTTGCAGCTAGAAAACCATCTCTTCAAAAAATCCTTGGCAAAACACTACAGGAAGAGGAAATGGAAAACAACAATGAAAACCAACAGTGGGAGGTAGGACAGTAAAGGGGGGAAAATAATCAAAGAGGAAAACAAATCAGGTTTAATAGCATTAATAAACAAACTATGGCTGGAAGAACAAACCATATCTCAATAATAACCCTAAATGTTAATGGCTTAAACTCACCAATTAAGAGACACAGGCTAGTAGAATGGATCAAAAAACAAGACCCAACAATATGCTGTCTACAGGAGACGCATTTGATAGGAAAAGATATACATAGAATGAAGGTGAAAGGTTGGGAAAAATCATATCACTCATATGGACTGCGGAAACAAGCAGGAGTGGCCATACTCATATCAAATAAAATAGATTTCAAGCCAAAGTTAATCAAAAGGGATAAAGAGGGACACTACATACTGCTCAAGGGAACCATACACCAACAAGACATAACAATCATAAATATATATGCCCCAAACAACGGGGCTGCTATGTTCATCAAGCAAACTCTTCTCAAGTTCAAGAATCTAATAGACCACCATACAATAATCATGGGAGACTTTAACACACCTCTCTCACCACTGGACAGATCTTCCAAACAAAACCTGAATAAGGAAACTATAGAACTCAATAATACAATTAACAACCTAGACTTAATTGACACATATAGAATATACCACCCAACATCAAGCAGCTACACTTTTTTCTCAGCAGCACATGGATCCTTCTCAAAAACAGATCATATATTATGTCACAGGGAAACTCTTAGACAATATAAAGGGGTAGAGATAATACCATGCATCTTATCTGATCACAATGGAATGAAACTGAAAATCAACGATAAAAGAAGGAAGGAAAAATCATGCATCACTTGGAGAATGAACAATAGGTTACTGAATGATCGATGGGTTTTAGAAGACATCAAGGAGGAAATTAAAAAATTCTTAGAGTTAAATGAAAACACAGACACAACATACCGGAATCTATGGGACACATTGAAAGCAGTTCTAAGAGGAAAATTCATTGCTTGGAGTGCATTCCTTAAAAAAAGAAAAAACCAACAAATAAATGATCTCATACTTCATCTCAAAATCCTAGAAAAAGAAGAGCAAAACAATAGCAAAAGAAGTAGAAGGCAAGAAATAATTAAAATCAGAGCTGAAATTAATGAAATCGAAACAAAAGAAACAATTGAAAAAATTGACAAAACTAAAAGTTGGTTCTTTGAAAAAATAAATAAAATTGACAGACCCTTAGCCATGCTAACGAAGAGAAGAAGAGAGAGAACTCAAATTACCAGCATACGGGATGAAAGAGGCAATATCACAACAGACACTTAAGAAATACAGAAGATAATCAGAAATTATTTTGAATCCTTATACTCCAATAAAATAGAAGATAGTGAAGGCATCGATAAATGTCTTAAGTCATATAATCTGCCCAGATTGAGTCAGGAGGATATAGACAACCTAAACAGACCAATATCAATTGAGGAAATAGAAGAAACCATCAAAAGATTACCATCTAAGAAAAGCCCAGGACCGGACGGGTATACAGCAGAGTTTTACAAAACCTTTAAAGAGGAACTAATACCAATACTTTTCATGCTATTTCAGGAAATAGAAAAAGAGGGAGAACTACCAAATTCATTCTACGAGGCCAACATCACCCTGATTCCGAAACCAGACAAAGACACTTCAAAGAAAGAAAACTACAGACCAATATCTCTAATGAACCTAGATGCAAAAATCCTCAATAAAATTCTGGCGAATCGGATACAAAAACATATCAAAAAAATTGTGCACCATGATCAAGTAGGATTCATCCCTGGTATGCAAGGTTGGTTCAATATACGGAAATCAATAAATGTTATTCACCACATCAATAGACTTAAAAATAAGAACCATATGATCATCTCGATAGATGCGGAAAAAGCATTCGACAAAGTACAGCATCCCTTTATGTTCAAAACTCTTGAAAAACTAGGGATAACAGGAACATACCTCAACATTGTAAAAGCAATTTATGCTAAGCCTCAGGCTAGCATCATTCTGAATGGAGAAAAATTGAAGGCATTCCCTCTAAGATCTGGAACAAGACAGGGATGCCCTCTTTCACCACTTGTGTTCAACATAGTTCTCGAAACACTGGCCAGAGCAATTAGACAGACGAAAGAAATTAAAGGCATAAAAATAGGAAAAGAAGAACTTAAATTATCACTATTTGCAGATGACATGATTATATACCTAGCAGACCCAAAAGGGTCTACAAAGAAACTATTAGAGATAATAAATGAATTCAGCAAAGTGGCAGGTTATAAAATCAACACGCATAAATCAAAGGCATTCCTGTATATCAGCGACAAATCCTCTGAAATGGAAACGAGGACAACCACGCCGTTCACAATATCCTCAAAAAGAATAAAATACTTGGGAATCAACCTAACAAAAGAGGTGAAAGACTTATACAATGAAAACTACAGAACCCTAAAAAGAGAAATTGAAGAAGACCTTAGAAGATGGAAAAACATACCCTGTTCATGGATAGGCAGAACTAACATCATCAAAATGGCCATATTACCAAAAGTTCTCTATAGGTTTAATGCA
The DNA here is from genome assembly GCF_045843805.1 of Urocitellus parryii. NCBI lineage: Eukaryota > Metazoa > Chordata > Mammalia > Rodentia > Sciuridae > Urocitellus > Urocitellus parryii. The sequence goes on from NC_135533.1 coordinate 3,925,540, forward strand.
ATGCCAATCAAAATCCCAACGGCATTTCTTGTAGAAATGGCGAAAGCAATCATGAAATTCATATGGAAGAATAAAAGACCCAGAATAGCAAAAACAATACTAAGCAGGAAGTGTGAATCAGGTGGTATAGCGATTCCAGATCTCAAACTATACTACAGAGCAATAGTAACAAAAACAGCATGGTACTGGTACCAAAACAGGCGGGTGGACCAATGGTACAGAATAGAGGACACAGAAACCAACCCACAAAACTACAACTTTCTTATATTTGATAAAGGGGCTAAAAGCATGCAATGGAGGAAGGATAGCATCTTCAACAAATGGTGCTGGGAAAACTGGAAATCCATATGCAACAAAATGAATCTGAATCCCTTTCTCTCGCCAAGCACAAAAGTTAACTCAAAATGGATCAAGGAGCTTGATATCAAATCAGAGACACGGCATCTGATAGAAGAAAAAGTTGGCTACGACCTACATGCTGTGGGGTCGGGCTCCAAATTCCTCAATAGGACACCCATAGCACAAGAGTTAACATATAGAATCAACAAATGGGACTTACTCAAACTAAAAAGTTTTTTCTCAGCAAAAGAAACAATAAGAGAGGTAAATAGGGAGCCTACATCATGGGAACAAATCTTTACTCCTCACACTTCAGATAGAGCCCTAATATCCAGAATATATAAAGAACTCAGAAAATTAGACAATAAGATAACAAATAACCCAATCAACAAATGGGCCAAGGACTTGAATAGACACTTCTCAGAGGAGGACATACAATCAATCAATAAGTACATGAAAAAATGCTCACCATCGCTAGCAGTCAGAGAAATGCAAATCAAAACCACCCTAAGATACCATCTCACTCCAGTAAGATTGGCAGCCATTATGAAGTTGAACAACAATAAGTGCTGGCGAGGTTGTGGGGAAAAGGGTACACTTGTACATTGTTGGTGGGACTGCAAATTGGTGCAGCCAATTTGGAAAGCGGTATGGAGATTTCTTGGAAAGCTGGGAATGGAACCACCATTTGACCCAGCCATTCCCCTTCTCGGTCTATTCCCTAAAGACCTAAAAAGAGCATGCTACAGGGACACTGCTACATCGATGTTCATAGCAGCACAATTCACAATTGCAAGACTGTGGAATCAACCTAGATGCCCTTCAATAGACGAATGGATAAAAAAAAAATGTGGCATTTATACACAATGGAGTATTACTCTGCAGTAAAAAATGACAAAATCATAGAATTTGGTGGGAAATGGATGGCATTAGAGCAGATTATGCTAAGCGAAGCTAGCCAAGCCCTAAAAAACAAATGCCAAATGTCTCCTTTGATATAAGGAGAGTAACTAAGAACAGACTAGGGAAGAAGAGCACGTGAAGAAGACCAACATTAAACAAGGATGAGAGGTGGGAGGGAAAGGGAGAGAGAAGGGAAATTGCATGGAAATGGAAGGAGACCCTCAGGGTTATACAAAATTACACACAAGAGGAAGTGAGGGGAAAGGGAAAAACAGTACAAGGGGGAGGAATGAATTACAGTAGTGGGGGTAGAGAGAGAAGAGGGGAGGGGAGGGGAGGGGAGGGGAGGGGGATAGTAGAGGATAGGAAAGGCAGCAGAATACAACAGACATGAGTTTATCAATATGTAAAGCAATGAAGGGTAACTGATGTGATTCTGCAAGCTGTATACGGGGTAAAAATGGGAGTTCATAACCCGCTTGAATCAAAATGTGAAATATGATGTATCAAGAACTATGTAATGTTTTGAACGACCAACAATAAAAAAAAAAGAAAACTGTTAAAAAAAAGGGGGGGTTGAAAAATACCTATTGAAAACATCTGTTAAAATGAATAAATGTTTGAATGAATGAAGTCCAAAAAAAAAAAAAAGATTGTGAGATTAAGTATTGTATACAAAAAAAAAATAAAATAAAGTAAATGGAAGGCAGTAGAGTAGAGGAAGGGGCTGGAGGAGGGAGGAAGGAAGGGAGAGAGAAGCACTGGGGGTTGAATTGGAGCAAACTACGTTACAGGCATTTATGAATATGTCAGAGTGAACCCCACTAACAGGTATGATAGAATGCACCAAAAATATGTAAAAATGAACTGAAAAAAAGAAGTGAAGCTTCAGGTCTTCAAGATTATGTCTTAACTCCAGGGTTGCTCCAACTCCCACTCTCATGATGTAATCATTAATAAATTTTCACTAACTAAATCAAGTAAAATATTACCTTTTTAATATAAAACATTTAGCATCAAATAAATATCAGGCAACCTTTGAAAAGATACCACATTGGAACAAATTTTAAAATAAAGAGGAATTTATGGTATGATTTGGCACCTTTCTTACTGATGATAATTTTTTACATAGTGACTAACCCCAGGTTTAGGGTAAACCATATGACTTAAGCCACCCTATCACCATCTGGTAGCAACAGACCTAACTGCAACTTTTTTTAAGGGATTGAGTAGTTAAATCATTGGAAACCTCTCAGAGAACCTATATCTTATAGAAAATTTAAATTATGGTTTCTATCTTTATTTTTTTCATTTTACTACAATATTTTGTGATAATTTTTAACACCCTCATTAGTAATACAGGATACTACTCAGTCCTAGGTAGTCTGATCTTCCAGATAGGGAGGCAAGACACCTGCTGGCTTTTTACAATGATCCACTGTCAAATACTAGCAGCCCAGAATCTCTCCAAAGCAACCTGCTGAGAAGATAAAACTGAATTTTGTTTAGTTTTTATTAGTAGAGGAAACACTGCCTAAGCAGTCTTGGGGGACATCGCATTGCAGAAACGGTAAAGTCAGAATATTTGTGAGATTTTTGAAATCTGTAAAGGTGGGTCGTTCATTGTGGGGGATTGGTTAGGACTTGGTAAGGATAATGATGCAATAGTTTAGTACTGATGGACAGGCAAGTGGGGATTTTGAAGTGAGAGCTTCAAAGGAGTCTATTGTTTACTGCTTTCTGTTGAAGAATCAGTGGATTCTTTGGGAAGTTCCTGGAATGCACACTTAAATTATTTAAATTAATTTAAATGGGTGAATTTTATGATACATGAATTATATCTCAATAAAGCTGTGTTTTTTTAAGTCTCCTAAAAAAAAAAAGAAAAAAGAATTCTCTTAATGTATTGTTTGGGTGCTGAGTAATTTATTAACAAAACTATTAATGCCTGAAATGTTTTCATCAAATTTTGCAAAAATGGCATAAATATTTAAGATGCCATCCACACAGGACTGCCAGGAAAAGGCAGGCCCATTACGTCGGACTTTATGGAATATTTATAAGGTACAATTTAACGCAGATCCAGGCAGTGGGCCAAAGTGCAAGATACTTGCTTCTTTTTTATAATTTAAGCTTTTAAAGAAATTCAACAAAACAAAGAAGAGAATGCAAATAATTTAAGGTCCCCCAATAATGCTTTTCTTGGGATTGTTCAATATACCCACTGACATACCCTTTCGCAGTTTCTTCCCAAAGAATTCCCGAAATGCCTTCAAAATTCAGTTATGCTGGGAAAGAAATTGGTCCTTGATGGATTTTCAGTTTAACCAATGTATTAAGGCAAGCAGAGGGACAGCATGAGAGACCACCAGCCTAAAAGAGGGTCCTTGGAAGTGGAGAGCTGAATGACTAGGCTATTAGGCAAATATAGAAAGTTAGAATGCACGGAGCTCATAAACATCGTGACCCTGAAGGTCCAAGTGAAGAGGATGTCCACTGCCTGGCCCTCCCACCTCGTCCTCCAGGGATAGCAGCGTGCTCTGCTGGGAACAGCTCTAAGCTTCAGACAGCAGCGAGAAGGCCATGTGCCAGGATTCTGCTGCAGCCCCCAGCTCACTGGAAGGAGAGCAGACTGAATGAGCTACAGCTCTGCTTCAAGTCTAGACTCGCCGCAGGCCAGTTAAAGGGGAGTTACTAGAAAAAATTAGACAAAACAATTCAAATACAGTGTTTTAAAAACACATAGCTGAAGCCAGGCATGGTGGCACACACCTGTAAGCAGCTCAGGAAGCTGAGGCAGTTCAAAGCCAGCCTTAGCGAAAGCCAGGCACTAAGCAACTGTCTCTAAATAAAATACAAAATAGGGCTGGGGATGTGGCTCAGTGGCTGAGTGCCCCTGGGTTCAATCCCTAGCACCCCCCAAAAAAAGCAAATACATAGCTGAGCTCAACACAAAGAAACCTCCAGAGGCCAAGAGGGTAGAGAAGCCAGAGTAAGATGACAATCAATCCCTGGGTGTCCAGGGGTTGGGGATTGGCCCTGAGGGCGTGGCTGTGCCACAGCAGGGAGCCAGGTCAGCCCTGAGATGAGGTGCAGACCACTATCTGTAGGTAGAGCAAGGTAAAGATGCTGTCCCTCCAGGGCTTGAGAGGTAGCCCTCCTCCCGAGTACAGACTTCTGCAGTAGGGCTGAGTCTGCTGCCTGCAGGGAGCAGAACTCCAAGCAAAGTGTCCTTGAACTCAGCCGAGGACCAAACAGAATGCACAAGACACACCAAGCAAACACAGGATCGCTGTGAACCAAGCGCCCCAGAGCCAGAGCAGGGGAGCTCCCACCTCATGTTCCCTGTTTGGAGCTGAAGAACAGAGACTCACGTATCTAACCATTGCCACAGTGCCAGCAAGGGCGAGGGCAGGCTGTGGCCCAGGTGGGATAGCCGTGGATCCAGACACTGCGTTTCATGTCCACAAAACAGAAAGCTTGAACCCAGCGCCTACTGGGCTGCGTTGCCATTCCACCCAGCTGTGAGACAGGGCCCTGCCCACTGGTGTCACCATGCAGAGACATCGCAAAGTTAGACTAGAATGATGATAAAAGTTCTCTCTACGTAGACACAGATGTGAAATAGCTTTCCTAGTACCAAACGGAAACATGCAGCCGTAGGTATGTATGAGAAAAACATTTCACACTAGTGAGCCACAAGTCCAACTTAAGCTTGCAGATTCCAAGAAGGGAAGGAGGAAGGACCCGTGTAGTCTTAGAACCCTAACCCAGGGAGGCTGCGTGTGGAGAGGGAGCCTCCGAGGACATGATTAAAGTCAGATGAGGTCACGGTGGAGGCTGATCCGACAGGATCCACGTCAGGAGCCTTGTTCACCCTCTGCTCAGCCCTGAAGCCATGTGAGGCACATGGGAACCCCGTGGCCTGCAACCCAGAGGAGGCCTGAGCAGAGCTGATCATGCTGCACCCCGACCCCAGACTTCAGCCACCAGAAGTGTGAGGAAATGGATCTCCATAGTCCAGGCACCCAGCGTGCAGCAGCCTACACTGATCAACGCAGCATCGGCTGCCATCGGAGCAGCGTCGTGCGGGGGGGGAGAGCAGCTGGGGGAGAGCAGCTGGGGGCGTGTTGCAGCTGCAGCCCTTTACCCTGTCTGCCCATTTGATCTCCAACAGCTTGGGGGGGGGGCTTACAAGAGGAGTCATTCTCCAAATTGTTTTCTTCAAAACCGCCTTCGCAACTCTTGGCCCTTTTTGTTTTCATGGGCTTTAGAATGTGCATCAATTTGCACACAATATCCCTGGGAATTTTTCATTGGAATTGCATGGTCTACCTGATGGCTTTGGAGAGGATGACACCCGTCTGACAACGTGGCTTCCAGTTTGTGGACACTGCAAAGCCATCAAGCTATTTTTCACTTATCTCCAAGAGCTTCTGTGATTTTCAGTGCAGAGAGTTTATCGTCATTCATTTTGTGTCTGTGATGCTAGTGGTAATTTATTAAAATTGTATTTCAAATTGCTAATGACAGTGTATAGAGAAGCAATTATTAAGAACTTTGTATCCTGCGACCTTGAAAACTTGACCTTTGAGTTCTAGTAGCTTGCCCATGGATTCTTGGGGATCTTTACGCATGCTATTCCACCCCACAGCAAAAACACTAACTCCAACATCTGAACGAACTTCTGCCTGCTGCCTGCCTCCCTCAGCTGCACCTGGACCCCAAAAGAGCACAGAGGGGCTGTGCTTCCAGAGACTCCGCACCCCTGCCCAGGCTCACTGACACCTGCCCAGGGCTGCCCTGGAGTGTCTGTGCATGAGGTCAGGTGGGCTTTTCTCCTCCTTGAAGGTAAGGTCCTGCAAACTCTAAGCAGTATCCACGGCAGTGAAGATCCACATCCTGGCCCTGAGCCCCAGAGTCGCCAGGCTTTCTCTACACACTGAGTCGACTTTCATGGGAGCCTGTGGGGCAGAAAGGCAGGCATAACCAACAGCTAGGAAACCCTGGATCACAGGATCAAGTCAGTGGAAACTGTGCCCACAGCTCCCTGCCTGGGAACCCTGATCTGGGGCAGGCCAGGGCCGGGAGCTCAGGCCCTCTCCTCCCCACCGGCCGTTCCTGACACAGATGCAGGGGGCCTCTGGGTCAGGCTGCTGCAGGCTGTGCCCGTGGGAAGAACTGCCCTGGTTGCAGCTCAGTTGGGCTCTCCTGGCCTCCAGAGCTTTAGGAACCAAAGGGCCGCAGTGCTCTGACCTGGCCCTCTTAAAGTGATCTCACCAGGATATGTGACTCCAGGCTACAGACGATTTTGTTCAAGACAGGCTGTTATGGACTACAAGAAGCCCTAAAACACCAATGTGCTGAAGTCCTAACCCCAGTGGGATTCACTTGGAGTCAGAGCCTTTAAGGAGTGGTGAGTTAAAATGAATTCACTGGGGTGGGCCCGAGTTCAGTCCAGTGTCCTTACAAGAAGAGATTAGGACACAGACACATGCAGAGGGACAGCCATCAGCCATGGAAAGATTCAGAGAAGATGGTGTCTGCAAGCCCAGGTGAGGCCAAGGAGGAGCCACCTGTGACCCGGGTGCTGGACCCGGGGCTCGGGAACTGTGGAAGAACACCTTCCTGTTGCTTAGGCCACAGGTCTGTAGTACTGCTGCCCAGCCAGAGCTGACAAAGGGCACAGGGAAGACTGCCTGCAGGCCTCGCCCTGTGTCTGCACCACCTGGCTTGGCCTCCTCCTCCCCCCACGTGCTCCCTCCCTCACGTCCAGGCACCAGGAAGCTCCAGGGCTCTCCCCCTCATGCTGTCCTCTCTAGCAGCACCCACAGCAGAGCTCCCCAGCTCAGCCCCCAAACATGCCCTCCTGTGTGTGCAGCGTCAGGGGTGGGAGGAGCTGAAGGGGCAGCCACACCCAGAGACACAGCGCCCAGGGTGGGCCACGGGAAGTGTTAAGATCTGTCAACAAGTCAAGATGGCGCCTGGCATTCTGCCAGGGGGAGTGGTTTGTGAAGTAGCGCCAGCGAGCCATTAAGTGTGGAGATTCCTGATTGGTTGACTGCTGAGTTTATGTTAATTAAGTAAGCTGTGTGGAAGGTATATCTACCCCTCCTGTCCCACAATAAAGGGCTCCCACTCCTGCTGTATCAATGTACACAAGTTGCTCGTCACCCCCCCCACCCCCCCCCACCCCCCCGGTTATTTTGCCCAGCCAGCCGGGCTGCAGCAGGGAAGGGGAGAGAGGAGTTCACCGCAAGCCCGGCCTCCTCCAACACCGGGCAGCGCCCTGCAGGCTCCAGGAGTGTGAGGTCTGGCCTGTGCCGCCGTGGCAGCAGTGGACAAGCAAGGCGCAGGATCGCCTCTCAGGGCGAGGACTCTGCTTTCCTTGACCTATCTCTGGAGGAGCACTGACCTGTCACATCAGCCAGTTGGCACACATCACGCCTGCATCTCTGTGTGCAAACCTTAGATTTTCACAGATACTTAAAATCATGCCCCAAATTCACACTCCTTGGCCTTTTCTCCGCCTTCACCCTGCTCCCACCTGGCACCTCCCTCGGGGGATCTCATGGCTCCTGCCCTGGGATCCAATCAGGCTCAGAGCCCCTTGCTGCTATTTTCATGTGTTTTTCTGGTGACAACACCAAGGACTGCTGACTGTCCTCCAATTTTACAAAAACCATCCTTTGCTTCTCTGATCTCAGTGACAGGAGCCAGCCATCTGCCCTCACAGTTCATCACCTCTGGAACTAGACACACCCACGGAGCCTGAAGTCCAGTCAGGGCACTAGCTCTTAGATGAGCCTTCTGATTCAGTGACTACAGAGCAGTCACATGGGATGTTAACACGGGGGCAAGCCAGGTGAAGGCACGTGGCACCCAGTAATGTTCTCCAACTCTTCTTTAAATCTGAAGTTGTCCCAGAGGAAAAGCATGATTTAAAGACAGGCTTTGAGTTGGCTTGGGCTCAGGGTGAAGCAGACGTGGAAATCTTCCCTTTTCTGGCATAGGGTTAGGGGCTGGAGGTGCCACAGGGTCTCTAGCTTAGAAACTATTGACAGTGTTTCAGTGGTTTTACACATAAATGTTCATTTCTCCTCTGGTACCAGTGCAGTGTGATGTTGTGGTCCCGGCTGGCGGCTGAGGGCTGGTCCCAGGAGCTCTGCCCCACATGGGCGTCTAGAGATGGGGCCAGGAATCCCTCCATGGCACTCCTTGGCCTCCAACCTCTAGAGGGTGGATGCAGGGACTCAAGAGCACTGAGAGCCGGTGTCACCAGGGAACAGGGCAGTCCACCTCACTTCTGTTAAAGTCCCCTGGCTGAAGCTCCCCGGGCACCCAGGAAGCCAGGCAGAGCTCCCAATGCCATCAAGACCCAGGTGGCCTGCAGCCCCTGCTGCTGTCTCATTACAGCAGTGCCCTTCAGGGAAGCCACAGGAAGGGCGCGCTCTGTCTCCATCGGACCCCGGCAGTGCCCTGGTCACAAGCTGCTACGATGTCACCAGAACCCTTAGCAGGAGGGACCTCTGGAAGGGTTATCTTCATCACCAGGGTCAAGGTTAAGGCAACATGGAGTCATGATTAGTAAAATGTAGCTCTGCCACTGTGAGCATGGGAGGTGGGTGGGCCAGAGGCCTCCTGCCCACCTGTCACAGGGAGGCAATGGGCCCCCTCTGGCACCTGGGCCTCCTGCTGTGGGTTCCACCTACTTCTTCCTGCAAACACTCTCCCAAGGCCGTGGGCCACCTTGAAGTCCAGCACACCAACCTTAGGACTGAGAAATCTGGGTGTACAAAATCCGGGGACCCAGAGAAGAGCTGAAAGAAAACAGCCCTGTTTTCCCAGCTCCTACCCTCCAGCTGGGGATTACAGCTGGCCCAAGTGAACTGAGTGAGTGCCCGGGAGCCCACCCTGCCCAGCCCCAGCCTGCTGCCTGAGGGGCCAGCAGGAGCTCCCCACCCCAGATGCCCCACAGAACTCCGGGAACTTGAGTGGAGGCTCTGGGGACCACTGCAGCCCCGTCTTGGCTGGTCAATTCCTTAGTAAAGGACTTAAGGACTGGCGATTCTCTGAGCAGAACTCCTCACCCAAGGACTGCCAGACAGAGCCGCCTCCTCTGAAGGACTCATGAAAGAAATGTCCACACCACGTCTGAGAACAGGTGTGGACTACTCTTCCATCACTCGGGTGGGTAAACCCCAAATCCTCAATAGCAAATACAACCCAGCTCCACTTTAAGACTGGAAGTAAGCAGTCTTTAAAAGTAGACCTGCTGGAGGAGAAGCAGCTCTGGCCGCTGGCCTCCTCCAGCACCAGTCCACACCCGGGCTCCTGTATGTGGAAAGCGGGCCCTGAAGAGAAGACCTGAGCAATCCCCAGGGTCACTCCCTGTCTGTGCCACTCCTCCTCCTTCAGAATCCCTCAGACTCTTCATTCCCCTCCCAGGACCAAAGATTTCCAACAAAATCTGCTGAAAATCCACTGGCCGTTTTGGCCCCCCACACACTAAATCCACACCCTCACAGGAAGCCAGTGTCCACTCACGGACAGCCTCAGCCCAGACCACAGACACAGAACAAGCTCCCTCTGTTCCCAGAGCTGACAGTGAGATTAATTATCCTCCAGCCAGGCCCAGAGGGGGGCACAGGGCATCTGCAGCCACTCCAGCAGGGACTCAGCACCACAGCTCTGAGACCCCTGGAAAGAGCCGAATTCCTGAGAAGCAGTTATTTGTTCTTATGCTAATCTGACTGTGGAAGAAAACAGGTTTCCTTCCCAAGAAAAGCCAGGGAGAGAAAGAAGAGCAGCTTTAGCAGCAGAGCCCAGGAAGAAGCTAATCCAGTCTTCCCCTGGGGAGTGGGAGGGCTCTGCCTCCCCTGGTTTGTCTCTGGAACTTGCAGCAAAGCACTTCCTTTGTCCTCAGAAGCTGATTTAAAGGGGACATGTTTACTAATAGCTTAATCTATTTAGTGCAAATACTCCTGCACATTCTTTTGCCCTTCAAAAAAAAAAAAAAAACCAAAAAGAAAGAAAAAGACTGCAAAAAACAAAAAAAACCACAGGTACATAGAAGTGGCAAGTCTGCATGCCAGGCAGGCAGGGGTGGCCTGCCAGGGTTGGCCCAGCAGGCCCTCGCCCCCCTCCTCCCCAGGCCTTAGGACCACAGCTGGCATTTGGAGTGTCTCGGCTCAATTTTTACAACTCTGCACAAACAGTGAAACAACAATGAAAGCTCTCTTTGACCCAGAGAAATCCCTTCCTCTGAGAATCAGCTGAAAGGAAGTCAACTTGATGTTCTGTAAAAAATCAACAATAAAGTTAGATCTATCTTTTTAGGGTTGGGTGGGTGGGTGCTGGGAATTGAACCCAGGGCCTGGAGTTTGGGCAGGTGCTCTGCTACGGAGCTGCACCTAGCACCAGCACATAGATGTGATAGACTTAGGAAGCCAACAACTGGTTGTGACTTCATGAGCCAAATGGGCAAGTTGGCTTATCTTTGGTTATTACACCATTAGAGCAAGAAACTTTTGTTTCTAACAAAGTATGGATTGCACTGACATTCAAGAGAAGTACAGTATAATTTTAATACTCTGCTTGCTTATATTTCACTTTAAATATGGAGTGATATTTTCAATTGAATTTATCTATAAAACTTCCATAAAATAAAAATACATGATCTCATAAAATCAAATCAGTCTTTAATTGTAATAATAAAAATTACATTTAAGTAATGGTGTCTCTGAGTTAATAGCTCTGTAAAACAGCGGCTGCCAAGCCTGTCTTTGCTACCTGAGTGGCTCTTTCCTGGGCATTTCTGCAGTTAGAAGAGGAAGCTCTGAGAAGACTCCGGTGCCTGGTACTGGCTGGCGTCACACCTGCTGGGAAGGGCCTTCCCAGTGTGACCAGCGGCTGTGCTGTCTGAAGCTCCTTCAGAGAATCCACCAGGCCCAGTTAAGGTGGCAGTGCAGATGCAGGAGCCACGGGGAGACGGGGACTGGTGTCCTTCTCATGTGCTTACCCAAGACAGGAAGGTGGGGGACTGGAAGCCCTGCTGGCCTGGAATACCACGGGCCACAGCCAGGCTTGCTGCTACCATCTACCTGGGAATCCAGATGCCTCTTCCATCTCCACCCTTCTTCCATGTGCCCCGCGGCTGCCCTGTGCTCCCACGGGCCTCACGGTCAGTCTAGACCCCAGGGCAAAAGGTGAGGGGGCAAATCAGCTTGTGCTGGTCTGAGATGGAGCACACCAGTACCACATGCCCAGCGGCAGGAGATCTCACCCGCGTGCCACTCAGTCAGGGGCCACAGGTGAGAACCAGGAGGGAAGGTGCTCAGGGTCCCGCCAGCTTTACTGCTAAGGATTGAGCAATCGCTTGGCTCCGCCCATGAACAAGGTGTACCTGATGTTCACTGTTCGCGCTTCTCAGTGGGTGCCAACTGCAGTGGGCTGTCTCCCCTCTAGAGGGACTGGTGGGTGCACAGGAAAGAAAGCACCTCCTCTTCTACTGGGTCCCAGAGAAGTGTGAGCAGCAGCGCACTGAGGGCAGAGATGGGTGAACAGGGAGCCGCCGGCTCTGGGCGTCCTGCTCTGCCCACCTGGCCCTGAACTGAGCACTGGGCTCTGGTTCCCGAGACCCTTCCCCACACCCACAAGCAGCCTGGCAGACTGCACCATGCGCCCTCGATCCACCCGGATCCCTCTCAACAGTGCTAGGCCCCTCAGCCCTCCCACACCAGCAGCAACAGGGCCACCCTGCGCCCTCCTCACTCCTTCCCATCTCTGTCTCAGCTCCTGTCCTCAGGCCCTCTGAGCATGGCGTCCCCCACCCTCCTCGTCACCTGAGTGGACCCTTGGTCACTCTTCCTACTGCTTGGTGTGTGCTTCTATCTCCTTGAACAAAAAGTCAACATCTGCAACGACCTCAAGGCCTGAGAGCCCATGACTGACCCCACACACCTGCAGCTTGGCTCTGCCGGAGCCTCCTCCTCCCACCCCTCGGGGCTGTGGCCTGGCCACCCCATCCTCTAGGCCTGGAGAGGGCCAGGGAGACCAGAGAGGCAGGATACCCTTCCAAGCATCCCTCCCTCCAGCCAAAGGTCACCAGCTCCTACACTGCGCAGGCACTGTCCCAAATGCTGAAGGTAAACAGGATGGATGTGAAACGGCTCTGCCTTCATGGATGTGCACTCTAGAGAGAGAGGAAAAAACCAGAGAAACAAAACAAAACACGCTAGCATGTCAGATGGAAGAGTTTTGAAAACACAGAGGAAACAAGACCTCTGGACTGTCCAGGGCAGCTGCTGGTCACAAGAACTCGGGCTTGCAGCTCCCGGAGAGGGGGCCACACAGAGTGGTGGGTGTCCGTGGAAAAGGGAGGCAGAGGGGGAGGATGCTCACATGTTCTGGAAGCACAAGGGCCAGGCTTGCTGTAGAGGGAGCAAAGGGAAGGAGACCCTGGAGACCGGGGCCAAGCAAGTGTGTAGCCAGTACGGCCCAGAAGACCCGGGAGGTGGGCGTCTGTTTGAGGCAAGGACCCCCCACCCCGTGGTCTGACACCCACATCTGCCTCTTCTGGGGTCCTGGCGGCTCCTTCTCCCACCTTCCGGTCCCCACCACACTCATCCCATGAAGGCCTGCAGCCATCCACGGCTCTGTGCCGCACACTCCCAGCTTCAGGCCTACTCACCCTGGGAGGGCAGTTGGAATAGTAGTTTGTGCCAGGCACTGGACCCACAAACAAAGGGACAACCCATCCCCAAGAAGCTCCAATCTTATTAGAAGGAAAAATACATTTAAAATGGGGGAAATCATCGAAAGGCTATTGCACCATAGAAGAAATAGTCCACCAACCGCAGAAGTACAGATTGGGAGAGAAGCAACACTTCACGCGTATCCCTGTCACCTCTGCGTAGGAATTCAAGACCAAGACCAAGCCCCTCGAGGCCCTTCCCAGGCATGCTCTGTCACTGCCCAGTGCTCTCCCCACCATCACCCACCTCATCCCTTTCTTCTGCACAAGTCTGGGTCTCCCCACCTTCCTGCAGTGGGGACATTCCTGCCCTGTCCCCACCTGGAGAGTTCCACCCTCAGGACCATCTAACAAACCTGTCTCTGGGGACACCTCTGGCCTGGCCGGCCCTCCTATGAGGGGCTTCTCGTGCTGCAGAGCTGGTTGCTTCTTACTGCTGTCGATGCTGCATCTTGGTAATGCCACGCCTCGCCCCTCACAGGTGTCTGGAACCATCTCAGGGCAGATGTGTCCCTGGGTTTTGACGTAGTAATTGGAGGGCCTGTGCAGCTCACTCACCTCTCCTCCGTTCCTCTTCCTCAGGCTGTGCTGCAGGGCGTCTGTCCTCTGAGGCCCCTCAGGTCAGTCCACAGCGGGGCGAGTTTGACAGACCCCACTTCTTGACTCTCCTCTTCCCATCTCACCTCTAAGGCCAGACGACACCAGCCCATATAATCCCTGCTCGGTGTGCTCCCAGCCCGCCTCACACTCCTGTAACTCCAGAGCCCAGTCCCCCAGGCAAGCAAAGGCCACGAGGCGCCCCCTACTCGGCAGGTGCTGCTGTCCTTTGGAACTGAGATCTGGGCAGAGGCCCTAACCCCCTGCTCGACCTGCGTGATCCACGCTGCCTGCTCCGACGACCCACGGGGAATGCTACTGGGGTCAGTCAGCTTTTCCCACCGGTTACACACACTGGACCTGGAAAATTCTGCTTTGGGTTAAGACCTAAATACATACTTCCTGCCAGAACTTCCTCTAGTCAGTTTTCAACTGTGCCTTCCAAGTCCCTGCATGTCTGTGCCCTGTATGACCACTGTCCCTGGCCCTTTGGGGAGAACAGACAATGAGGTGCTATGCCAGAAGTTCTGGCCCTGGGGCCTTGTCCTCCCGAGCTCTGGTGGCCCATTCCTGGGTGGTGCCAGCGGATTGTGCGCCAAGCCTGAGCTCTGCATGCCCCTCACTGCCCAGGCGCCGTAGAGGGTGCCACAGAGCAGGAGCTCGGGCCCAGTTCTGCTCAAGCAGCTTCTACCTCCAGGATCTCACAGGCCTAAGGAACAGCTGTTGCTTCTGTGGGGCATGGAGAACAGATGCAGGCCCAGCAGCGAGCCTGCCCAGGTTAGGCAGCATCCGGGTCTCCGTGAAGAGGAAACAAAGGGAAAAAGGGGAGGGGGCACGATCTGCTGACAACACCCAGGAATGGACCACCAGAGCTCGGGAGGACGTGCCCAGGGGAGTCTGAAGGTCTTCTTAATAGATCCAAGTCAGATGTGTGAGGATTCTACTGACCACCCTTTTCTTGTCATTGAGCCCTAGCACCTTTAACCTCTGATTTTAAAAATCTTGTCTACTCCTCGTACTCCAGTATGGCCATCTGCAGATGTCTTCCTGTGTTGTGCCACTATAACAGAACATCAGAGTCAGGGTGATTTGTAAAGAGGAAATGCTCATTCTCTGACAGAAGGCTGGACATCCACAGTTAAGGCACTAGCCTCTGTGCTGTGGCCCTCACATGGGGTCTCTGGGAAAGACTCTGGCAGAGTCTTACATACCTGGTAAACTTGAGCACACTCACCACAAGACCCAGCAACCCCACTCTTAAATATTTATCCAAGAAAAACACAAATGTGTGCTCACACAGAAACCAACCCATGAACATTTACAGTGGCTCATTCCTAGCTGCAAAAAAGCTGGAACCACTCACTGCCCCTCCAACAGCAAAGAGATAAACAGAGGGAGGTGCCTTCACCGAGTGGAATACATCTTGGCAATAACAGGGAGCTGCAGGCACAAGTAGCAACAGGAGCACGTCTCGCGCTGCACCAGGGGAAGAGCCAGTTAGAGCGGCTGCTCGCTGTCAGGTTCCCGGCACACAGCATACTGGACAGGCAGAGCCACAGGCCCCAAAGACCAGTGCTGTGGGACGCTGCATGAGGGAGGGACTGGTAGAAATGCACTCAAGGGAGATTTTCCTGACTCTGGATATGTTGTAAGGCTTGCTTTGGGTGATGGTTACATCACTGCCTCTGTCAAAAATCACAGAACTGAGAGATTAAGGTGCTGGTATTTTTTACCTCAATATATTTAACTTTAAAAATATGCCAGGTAGATAGATGTCAATTGACAGGAAAGCAATTACTGCAGCCCAGGAAATAAAGGAGAGCAGCTGAGGGGAGTGCTGGGGTAATGACCCACGTCTGTGCCTCGTGTTGTTCTGCACTATTAATCACATTGTAGTACACATGCTTAAACACTAGGTCAACACCAGGAACACAGGTTGGACAGAACAGCAACATTTCCCTCGAGAGGCCCAGTCTGAAGATGTGAAGCTAAGCACACACCAGAGCTCAGCCTCTCAGGCCTCCTTGCTTCTCCATCCACCTGAGCATGGTTTGTTAGAAGCTAGAAGAGGAACAGAAGCATAAGTGTGATCCTGAGAACCAATGTCTCGGGGGCCATCAGTCCCGGATCAGCAACAGAGTTGGGGCCCACAGGCAGGTTGGGCTCCCACGCTCTGCTTCTCATCCGGCATCTCTAGTGTGCAGACGGCTTCGAGAGCCAGGACTGGCTTCTGGGAGGTCACACAGGCAGTGTTCTCCTTCTCTCTGCCCGCCTCACGACCAGGCGTTTCCTCAGTGCCGCATGGAGCAGGTAAGAGGTCCTGAGGCGAAGGTCAAACAGGGAGCCACTTCAAATGCACCTTCCAAGGCAAACACGGGCCTGCCAGGTACCAAAAGCACGTCCCCAGAGCCACTCTGCTGACAGGTGAGGAAAGCCCTCTCATGCCCAGGAGCTGGCTCTGCGAGGCCTTGAACACGAGGGTCTGCCTGCAGGGCAGCGAGGACCTGAACCTGCGCTTGACGGCACTGCGAGGCCCCTTAGCTGGCACCCTGCTCCACACCTGGGTCTGCCAGGCAGGGCTTCTTCTCCAGCCCCAGCCCATGGACTCGGCAGCTGTTGGCAGGCACAGCACCCGGGTTTTGTTTTTTTAGAATTGCCATCTGCACGACAGATTGTCTTTTGACCCAGGTGAAACTGGAAACCTTCTAGAAAGATGCATAGATGGCAATGAGACAAACAACACACGTGTTTGACATGCAAACAATGTGTCACTGTCATCTATCCGACGAACAGCCCCATGTTTTCAGTGCTAATTCTGATGTCTGAAATGGTGGACTTCACTACGTCTCAAACGAGGAAGACCATGAAAACAAGTTGGAGACCATTCATGCTGAGGTCCGTGTTGCTCAGACTCTGGTTGTGAGCCAAGTCAAGTTTCCCTTCAAGTGAGACACGCTGTCGGGTGTCTGTACCTGCCCACCCTATCACACCTGGCCTTCCGTTATTCAAGGAGATACCACCACTGGCATTTTTGCTTCGAACTTGACCTTGGGTGCCCTTCCCTAAGGAACAACACTAAGCAAAGCTGGGACAGAAACACAGCTTCACCTGGATCATCTGTAACAGTGTCTGGCCACCACCACCAGCAAACATGGATTGCACTCATTGAGCACTCACCCTCCCTGGATGATGCTTCCATGTGTTATCCACCTCAATCCCTACAAAAGTCCTACAGGCAGATGCCATTACTCCCATTTTCCAGATGAGGACACTGAGGCACAGAAAAGGTTTACTACCTTGCCCAGGATCATGTGCATCTAATAAGCAACGGAGCCTGACACGAACCTGTCTCTTTACTTCTGAAGCTAAACTTCCTCACACTCAGGTGACAACATTGTTTTCTAAAAATACAGGCAATACCATAGTGGTTCAAAAATGGATGGAGTGACTTTTTGTTTCAGAATCTTTCCTTAATCAAAGAGGCAAAAGAGGCTCCTGTTTTATCTCCTCCATAGGAAAGAAGAGGAGTTCAACAAATTCCATGCTGGGTGCCTGCTCTGTGCTGCTTACTGGGGTTACCAGAATTAAGAAAACAGGCAGAAATGACTTGGGATTCTGTGAGAATTATGTTTTCTTTCAATTCATTAAAAAAAAATGTGTCTTTGGATTCAGAACCTGCTAGAATCCAAAACTGAAGCAAATGGTCAATTCCCCAAACTCCATGCTCTGTATTGTGGTGACTTCCATGACTCAGAACAGCTGAGAACCACAGTATGTACAATGTGGGCAACAATTTGTGGTCACAGAGCCATAATGGAGAGACAGCCAACAGGCATCAAAGCCTTGGGCCATGTGACGTACAAGTGCCCAAGTACCAGCGCCCTGGGCCAACAGCCAAGATGGCGGGCTCTTGAGCTGCACATGCCGACCTGGGTATGCTTGGTAATAGTCGTTTTATAGTATAGATATATGCTTTCATGGTTGGTCCTGAGAGTCATATTAGGAATCTGAAACTCTTCTTTTCCCCCCTGGAGTATCTTTGGGAGCAGTCTGGATCATCCAAGGCAATCCTGGGAGCACCGGCCCTCCACAGCAGAACATATTTCTTTCTAACTTCATGAATTCAGTTTCCAGAGCTCACCCAGAGCCCATCCACACTCCTTCCCTCCCACAGGTGGTGTTCCGGGCAGGGCCAGCCTCCTACAGCCCAGCACTGACAAAGTGTCCTCCCTACACTCCCTCAACTCTGTTAGTTCCCATCTCCCACCAGCAGAACATCTCTCACCTTCCTGATGGCCCCCGACTGCTCTTGGTAAACACCCACCCCACCTGTCCTGTGGCCATGCCTGTCATGAGGCCCTGGAGCCGGGCTCCTCATCCCGCACACTTTGGCCACTCCACCTTGGCCATTCCACCTTCACTGCTCCCTTGGCCACTCCACCTTCGCAGCTCCACCTTGACTGCTCCACCATGGCCGCTCCACCATGGCCACCCCACCTTGGCCACTCCACCTTGGCCATTTTACCTTCACTGCTCCCTTGGACGCTCCACCTTCGCAGCTCCACCTTGACCACTCCACCTTGGCCGCTCCACCATGGCCGCTCCAGCTTGGCAGCTCCACCTTGGCCATTCCACCTTCACTGCTCCCTTGGCCACTCCACCTTCGCAGCTCCACCTTGACCGCTCCACCATGGCCGCTCCACCATGGCCACCCCACCTTCGCCGCTCCACCTTGGCCACTCCACCTTGGCCACTCCACCCTCACCACTCCACCTTGGCCACTCCACCCTGGCCACTCCACCTTCACCACTCCACCTTGGCCACTCCACCTTCACCACTCCCTTGGCTGCTCCACCTTGGCCGCTCCACCTTGGCCGCTCCACCATGGCCGCTCCACCTTGGCCGCTCCACCATGGCTGCTCCTTTAGGACACTCTCACTCCTTATTTTGCCACGTCTTGACCTCTTCCTCCTCTCACTACCACTGTTTTCCTCCAATGCTTCTGATTCTGAGCCTCACCTCCAAAAACGCTCTCCTCTCTGCCTTCCACCCCTCAACAGCCCATCCTTCTTCCCAACCTGTTTCAGTTCTTCATGGACTCGTTTTTCTTTCCCGCCTAAACCAGAGCTTCCTTGAGGGTAGAGCTCTTTACTGATTGGACCTGGTCGTGGCTGGAGTTCCTGGCAGAGCACTTGTAGAAAACATACCAGTGTAATGAATAAAACAAGGGACATAAAATGTGAAAACATGCCACCAACTTCCCCCATGGTTATGCCGCAAATGACCCAGGATGGACATAAAAATATGCATATGCATAAAAATGTTGCAATACCAAGCCACAGAGAATTATAGAGTGATTTTGGAAACAGAAGCAGCACCTTCAGTATTCGTATTTCTACATACATGAAGCAACTTATTAACGAAGGTTCAACTCAGTAGAAGTTCTTACATGATGTTTATTCGGAGGTCATGTTTATTACCTATTTGTGTCTTCAGAATACAAAAGCATTTCAGGGCAACCACAAAAGGCTCTCGCCTCTCCTGGTATGGAACGGTTCACAGTAATACACACGTGAAACACAATGGAACCTTTAAAATACACACACCTGCTGTATTAACTATGGTCTCAACTAAATTTCTCAATGAGTCCTTTTAAGAGTAACAAGGGGTAGTGACAGTTATTGTAGCAGGATTTAAGGTGAATGGAAATAAAACCCAGCAACAAGATCACTGCTACCTCAAGGCCCTAACCAAGAAGTTAAGTCCAATCAAAATGAAATGAAAGGCTGTTTACTGGGGAAACTCCTGGAAGATTTAAGAAACGGTGGAGAGAACTACTGTATGAACAAAAGAGCCACCTAAGACACTTGAAACTTTCATAAAATATGCACTGCCAAACTCTTTATGTAATAAGATACATACATATATATATATATATATATATATATATATATATATATATATAAAATGAACTGAAGAAGGTAATTAGTGGTCTCATTTTAAACTCTTTATGAATTCTGGACTCATGGACTGAGGTCTCATTTAAAAGGTAGTGTTGATGTGTTTCATGTGTGACAGTTTCTGAACTGTGAAGCCACAGATGAAGCTGTTTTCTCTCTATCCAACCATTTTCACCTGCACAGACAAAGCAAATCATGTGGCCTCACCCAGGGCTGAGGGGTGGCAGGAGATTGCAAGAGCAGCTCCCTGCCCTCCCGCCTGCGTGCACCTCTGTGCCAGGCATCCCCACAGCAACTCCCCTCTGGTTCTGGGCTCCGCCACGTGACTTGTTTTGCCTGGCAGCATACCCACAGGTGTGCAGGCACAGGTTCAGAGCAGGCCTGCACTCCGGGTGTGGCCTCCCTGCACCAGGAAGGGCATGCCTGGGCTAGCCAGCACAACAGTGAAAGGCTGTGGAGCAGGGCTGAGTTGGCCCTGGCCCCAGTCAGTGCCAGCCCAGCTTGGCGCACTGGCCACTGGCTGAAGGTTAGCTTGCTTTGGTTTCTTTTTCAGCAAACTGCCTATTCATCCGAGACCAAAACAATCTCCAGCTGAGCCTGGATAGAATCTCCAACCTGCAAACTTGCCTATGTTTGAAACCCTGTGCTGGAGATGAGGGGTCGGAATTCAACAAGATGGCAGCGACATACTGACACAGCATGGAAACACTGAGGCTCAGGACTCAGGCGCACAACGCCAGGCCACACCCGGCTGCAGAACGCTGACCCGCAACCTACAGCAACCAGCCCTGAACCCATGTGGACCATCAGGGCCAGGACGTCAGGACAGTGGCCAGCTCCGGTATGCTTCGCCCCGCCCTCCAATCAGGACCTAGCAGAGGAAGCCCAACACAGGCTGGTTACAGTCACAGAGCTGAAAGACAGGATCCACCTAAGAAGTTTAAAGGGAATCAGAGACAATCCCAAGAGAAAAAAAGGCCCTGGAGGGACGCAGAGGCCTCACCCTCAGCTGCAGCCAGCAGTACGACTCCCAGCAGGGGTGCCACACCCCACACTGGGCCCAGGCCTCAGCTCTGACTTCCACCCCACACATCCAGCTGCCAGCCAGGAAACAGCAACCCACAGGGGAAAACAGCCACAGACGCAGCCATGGCAGAGAACGTGCAATCCGCAAATGGGGCTTGAACACGATGATTGACAAGATTAAGGCTGCTATGGCTTAGATGGGGTCTGTCCTCCAAAGCCTGCTGTCCTGGAGGCTGGTCCCAACTGCCATGGTGGTGAGAAAGGACCTTAAGAGGTGGGAGATCCTCAGGGCACTGGGGTCAAGGTAGCTCCATGGGACCCCAGTTAGGTCCTGCAAGAGGAAGTTGATACGAAGCCCGAGCACGGCCCTGTTCACTCTCTGGCCTCCCGCCTGGCCAGCGACCTTCTCCTACTCAGACACTCCTGCCCTGGGAGCCTTCTTCCAGGAGTCCCTCACCAGAACCAAGCCCAGGCCAGAACTGCAGCCTGAATGGACCTCTTTTCTTTGTAAAGTAGCCTGCCTTGGGAACAAATCAAACCACCACCTGACTCTGGTGGAAAAGGTGAGCAGCAGGCAAGAAGAGATGGGTAATGTAAGCAGAGAGAGGGACACTTCAGAAAGACTCAGAAGGCAACACCAGAACCTGAGAACACAGTCACAGAAGTGAAAACTGATGGAGCATGCCCAAGGCAGGAATCAGACATGTCATAGGGAACTTCCCAACTAAACAGCCACAAGATGGAAAAGATGCTCCACAGCATCACTGTCACAGAAATGCACATCAAACACAATGAGGTGCCCTTGTGACCTTCAGGACAGCTAGCAACCAAAGTAGAAAATGGCAAGTGTGGCAGGGACATGGAGCAACAGACCTCAGCTCCTGGAACCTACCCAAAAGACCTGACTCAAAGAAGTCACCAGCACTGAAGGCAGCACTCCTGACCCCAGCTAAAGGGGATAGCCCAAACGTCTGTCCACTCCACCAGATAGACAAGTTGGTACATACACACAATGGAATATGACCGTCCTATCAAGAAACAACGTTCTGACGTGTGCTACAACAAGGATCACCCTCCAACATGCCAAGAGACAGCAGTAGACGTGAAGGGCCACACGTTGTATAAAAGGCCCAGAACAGGCAAATCCACAGACACAGAATTCAGACTGTAGGCAGCCAGGGGCTGGGGCAGAGTGGGGGGAGGCTGGGGTGGGGTCTGGCTCCACTGCGGAATCAGAGACGTTTTAGAACTAGATAGGGGGTTTCACAGCTCTGGCTGAACCAAATGCTAATGAACCACTCACTTTGTAATGGTCAACGTTATTATGTGTGAATTTACCTCAAAAATTCTCTTAAAAATTAAGGAGAAATGAAGTTTTTTTTTGGACAAATGAAAAATGAGGGAATGCCATCAGAAGACTTGCAAGGAGAGTTCAAAAGGCTGTGCAGAGAGAAAGAAAGTGATATAAGTCAGACACTCAGACCCCCTTGATGAAGAGTGTTAGGAAGAAAGAATGAAGGCCAAACAAGCTTTTGCTTCTCATTTTCCTAATATCACAGTTCAATATAATTAAAAGAAGCAAAGCATTGGATGATTGCAACTTAGAAGTAAGTGGAATGAGTGGTTTGGGGAAGGACGAGAGGGAAGGATTGGGAGCAGTCTCATAAGGCACCCACCCTGGCCACGGCACAGTGTAGAGTCACTTGAAACTGGACTTAGATTAGTTCTAAATGTCTACAGCAAACAGTAGTGCAACCGCTAAAATACATTTTAAAAGAAGTAGAATTGATAAACTAGGAAAGGAAACAAAAAAGAATCATAAAAAATGCTCAATTAAAACCACAGAAGGCAGAAAATGGGAAATTTTTAAAAAATAATAAGTTCAAAAAATAGAAAAAGGTTACAAATATGCTAGATATCAATCTGTCAAGATAATGAATATATTAAACGTGAATATCTTTGTGTTTTAATTGGTATATTCAGATATACCAATTAAAATATACCAATTAAAACAAAGCTTGGGCTGCAGTTGTAGTTCAATGAGAAAGCACTTGCCTACCACATACGGGTCCTGGGTTCAATCCCTAGTGCCACAAAGATAAAACAAAAGGATGGATAGCCCCAGCTGTGTGCGTCCACAAGAAACCCACTTTTAATACAAAGATGATGACAGGTTAAAAGTAAAGGGCTAACACCAAACAAAGAAGGCTGCAGTAGCTATATGAATTCCAGACACAGCAGACTCTAGAACAAGGAATAAAGAGGGGCAACTGCCCAAGGAGTTAGAGCAATCTTCACTGTGTATCCGTCCAACAGCAGAGCACTCAAATACACAAAGCAAAAGCTGACACACTGCAAGGACAGACAGATGAATGCACTGTTGCATTGGAGAGCTCCAGACAGCAGGTGGAAAGGCAGCAAGGATGCCGTCCATCAAGTGGGAAGCACCAAGGATCGGCTGAATCTACTGAGAACTGCAGAACACTCTACCCAACCGCAGAACACTTCCTCGACTCAGATGAAACACTCACCAAGACACACCACACTCTGGGCCTCACAGATGCCTGCACACCTGGAAAGAGTGGAAGCCATACAAAGCACCCTCTCGGACTACAAAGGAATTAACTAGAAATCATTGATAGAAACAGATGGAAAATTCTCAAATATTTGGAGATCAAAGAACATAATGAAATAAGACATGAGTCAAACAAGAAGCCACAAAAGAATTTTTAAAAAATATTTTGAATGCAATGAAAACATAAAATGCAGCAAAGGCAGTGCTTGAAGAAAAATGTGCAGCACTGAATGCAGGCCCTAGAAAGTCACAACCAGAGCCACTGCCAGCTCCCACCTGGACACCAGAGGAACAGCAGACAGACCTAAAACAAGCAGAAGAAGAGACATTCTACACATTGAGCAAAAATATAAATCAAAAACAGAAATACACAGAGAAGCTCCAGAAAAACTAAAATTGACAGACCTATCCGCATGAAAAGAAGACAGAAGAACAAGTTACTAATCAGAAATGAAAGCGGGCACTGAGCCCCTGTGCATTGGAAAGATGGAAAAGGAATATATGAGCAACTGTATGCCCCCAAACTTGACGACTTAGATGGGAGGGGCCGATAGGGAAAGACGAAGGGAATAGACCTATAGTTATCAAAGATATTCAGCCAATAGTTTTAATAAGTTCCAAAAGATAAAGTACTAGGCCCAGAAGGTTTCATCAGTGGATTGTACCAAACACTTAAAAGAAGAAATGATACCAATTGTTTACAATCTCTTCCAGAAAATACAGAGTCTGAAATTTCCTGACTCATTCTATGAGGACAACATTACCTAATATCATGGCTTGGATGTGAGGTGACCCCAAACTTCTTCAGTGCAAGAATATTCAGAGGTGCCATGATCCAACTGTGGGAACTGTAACCCAATCAGTCCATCTTAGTCGGAATGACTGAGTGGGTGGGGTGTGGCTGGAGGAGGTGGGTCCCAGGGGGCTGCCCTGGAAGGGGGCTCTTTCCTGCAGCCCCTTCTCTCTGCTCCCTGACCCCCAATGGGCTGAGCAGCTTTCTTCTGCTGGGCTCTCCCCCACGATGAGCTGCCTCTCCTGGGTCCCGGCAATGGAGTCAGCCTTCCGTGGACACTGAGACCTCTGAGACCATGAGCCCCACCTAAACTTCTCCTCCTCTAGGTTGTTCTTTTCAGATATTTTGGTCACAGTGATGTAACAGCTGACTAAAACACCTGACCTCATAGATCAGACAAAATATAAAGAAAAGAAAATTCAGACTAATCTCTCTCCTGAACATAGATATAAATTCCTCAACAAAACAATAGCAAATAGAATCCAATAATGTATAAGAAGAATTATACACCACAACCAGGTGGAGTTTATCCTGTATATACAAGGCATATTCAATATTCAAAATCTAATTAATTTAATCTATATAAATAAGCTAAAGAAAAAGAGTCACATGATCACAGCAACAAATGAAGAAAAATTTGAAATTTAACACCCATTCTTGATTTTTAAAAACTCAGCAAACTAGAAATAATTGGGAATCCTCTAATATTGACAAATAACACCAAAAAAAAAAAAAAGCCTACATCTAGCCTTGTCTAATGGTGTAAAGCTAGAGGCTTTGTCTGTAAGATCAGGAACAGCAAGAGTGTTCCCTCTCCCCACTTCTATTCAGCTCATCCTGAAAGCCCTAGGTAAAGCTGTAAGACAAGAGAAGAAAAGTAGACAGGAAGGAAGAAAGACAGGCATCTTAGTCTGCAGATGACACAACTAACTGCCTATGCAGAAATTCTGATTATTTAGCAAAGATAAAATCCTAGAACCAACAAGCAATTATAGCAAGGTTGCTGGATATAGGTAAGTAAACAAAAGTCAATTGTTTTCCTATATATCATCAATAAATAAGTGGATTTTTAAACTAAAATCAGAATACCATTTATATTAGTAACCCCCCAAAACGAAATATTTAGGTATAAGTCTAACAAAATATGTACAAGATCTATATGAGGAAAATTATAACATTCTGATGAAAGAAATAAAAGAACATCTAAACAAATAGAAAAATATCCCATGTCCGTAGATAGGAAGACTCCATGTTTTTAAGATGTCAGTTCTTCCCAACTTGATTCATAGAGTCAACACAGAATCCCAACAAGTTGTACTGCAGTCCAGTTACTCTGCAGTTTACATGGAGAGGCAAAGACCCCAAGAGCCGCACGATGCTGAGGAGAGCCAAGTCGGAGGACAGCACCACCAACTTTAAGATTCACTGTGCAGCTGTAGTGATTAAAGCAATGAGGGGTATTGACAAAAGAGTAAAACAATGAGACGGAACAGAGGACCCAGAAGTAGTCTCACACAAATATAATCAACTGATTTTTGACAAAAAAATAAATAAATAAAGGCAATTCAATCAAGAAAGGACAATCTTTCCCATAGATGCTGCTGGAAATGCAGGACTTCTGCATGGAGGAAAAAATCTACATACAGATCCTTTGAGGGGGTGGCTATTTTCAGTAGTAGTTGGACACCATAACTTTATTTATTTATTTTTATGTGGTGCTGAGGATCGAACCCACACATGCTAGGCAAGCGCTCTACCACTGAGCCTCAAGCCCAGCAACCCCAGCCCTCTTTTGTATATTATCTAGAGACAGCGTCTCACTGAGTTGCTTAGCTCCTTGCTGTTGCTGAGGCTGGTTTTGAACTCACCATCCTCCTGAATCAGCCTCCTGAGCTGCTGGGATCACAGGCATGCACTACTCCACCCAGGTATATACAGATCTTAGCACATTTCATAAAATGCGTAATTCAACAAATCAAAGATCTCACTGTGAGATGAACAACGGTAAAACTTCCAGAAGATAATATGTAAGAAAACCTAGTTAACTTTGGTTTTGGGAATGACATTACCAAAAGAATAATCCATGAAAGAAATAAAATGACAAATAGGACTATGTTAAAAACCCAAACTTCTATGCTGTGAAAGGCACTTTGAAGAGAAGAAAAAGAAAAGTCACAGAGAAAATCTTTGCAACACACATATCTCATCATGGACTTGCATATAAAATATACAAAGAAAGGGGGCTGGGGCTGTAACTCATGGTAGAGCACTTGCCTTGCAGCTGTGAGGCCCTGGGTTCGATCCTCAGCACCACATAAAAATAAATGAATAAAGATATTGTGTCCATCTACAACTAAAAAAATAAAATAAATAATAAATAAAATATACAAAGAATTCTTGTCACTCAACAACAAAAAAGAAACTATCTTTTTTAATGGTCAAAAGATCTGAGTGGACACCTCACTGAGGTAGTTTTGCAAATGGAAAATGAGCATATGAAAGATGTTCAATCTCACATGTCATTAGGAAGTTGTAAACTGAAACAAAAATAAAATATCCCTACATAACTATTAGCAATGGCTGAAGTCTAAATGACCTGCCCCATCAATGGCTGTGAGGACACGGAGCGGCAGGAATCTCAGGCACGGTAGCAGGGGTTCGCGAGGGCACAGCCACTAGGGAAGACAGTCGGTGGTTCCCTGCAGGAGTAAACCCATTCTCACCACATGACCAACCATCGTGCTCCTATTATCCATCCAAAGAAGCTGAAAACCTGGGCCTAATAAAAAACCTGGACAGAATGTTAGGCCACTTTACTCATGATCACAAAACTGGAAGCAACCAAAAGGCCCTTCAATAAAGAGAAATGGGATCCACCCTGAGAAGACTCTGAGGAACGCCAAGACCTGCTGCCCAGAGGAACCAGTCAGACATGCTGCCAGGTTCCCGCTCGATGACGTGCCTGAAAGGCCAACTGCGAGACAGTCATAGGGCAGGGCTGCCAGGGTTCTAGTGGGCAGCTGGGGGGGATAAGGAAGAGAACAGTTGTGACTGCTGCGCAGTGACGGGTACATGACATTATGCATTTTTAGAAACTCTTAGAGTTACAAAAAAAAAAAAAAAAGAGTGAATTCTGATGTAATCAGAATGTACAATAAGAATGTTAATAAAGGTAATGAGGAGCCAGGCATGGTGGCATATGCCTTTAGTCCAAGCTACTTGGGAGGCTGAATAAGAGGATTGCTTGATCCTGAGTTTGAGACCAACTGTAACATAATGAGACCTCATCTCAAATATATGTGTGTATATATACACACACAATATATATAATAAATATAAAAAAATAAATTTATGTGTATTTATTTATATATGTGAATACACATACACACACATATATGTACCTGAGACCTAGAAATTGCAGTATGCTTAGCCTGAATACCTTTATCATGTCACACATTAGACACAGAGTGAAAACTAGTTGTAATATATTGGAGTCAACAGCAAAGGATGGATTTGCTGCCTTCTCTATTCAGAAAACAATTTTTAAAGGAGATCATTTGTATCACCCACCACTTTAGGTCACAGTTGAAGGACTGAAGTACAATTCCTTCTGCCTTCCCAGCACAGGAGGTGTTTCTACTGTTCCTCATGATCATGTGACATCTGTCAGGGCACTCTAAACTGTCGGGGGAGGTATTTATAAACATTTTAAAGAAGAGCTGAAACAGCTTTTCCTAAGCCCCTTTTCACTATTTTATTAATATAAAACAAAACCATAATACAATCTATAGGAACAAAACAATTTCAGAAAGTCCCCACTGGTGTACCTGAATCTTCATAGCAATGGCTGCTGCAGAACACTCAGAGATTGGCAATTCCTAACAAATTTCTGGACCTCACATATTGCAAAACACAGAAATGACTAAGGGTCATTTGAAGAAAGTAAGTAGATGCGAACAAGCTTGGGATAGAAGCTGGTGACTGTGAAGTGGCTGTGGGAAGTCAAGGGCAGTACCAGATCAAGAGAAGTACTTGAAGGAGTGGTGATGGTGAAGGTTAAGGGCTCAAAGAACACGCATGCCCAGGGCTTCTGCTTAGGTTAAGCTGGACGTCCAGGGCTCGATAGAGAGGTGGGAGCAGGAGTTGTTCTGACATCATGGGAACAGAGGCCCTGGACTTGCAAGAAGGCTGCTTCCCAACAAATCCACCTGAGTCAAAAATATCAACAGCCAAAAGCACTCAATAGCCTGATAAGCCCAGTGAGAAGTCAAAGGCTCTGAGTCACCATGCCTCCCAGCACCTACTTGGCCCGCTGGTCTTCTCTTTCATCCATCTTCACCATTCCTAGGACAGCCAATAAAGATTCTGAAATTCTAAAACCAGTTAGTTGAATGAGTCCAACACAAAGGCCAGAGGCCCTGGAGAGTGGGCTCAGGACGGGCCTCCGGAACACACTCTGCAGCTCACCAACAAATGCCCTGAAGGCAGACCATGGAAGATAAATGCCTGGTGAGTTAGAGACGGTAATAAACCCTGTCTGAGAATGCTGCATTCTGATTATCTAACTTAACCCAACATACATACTATCTTGAGAAAGGATGAATAATTGTTCCTTACTCTCCAAATATCAACCATGTCAGGTCTGCTTTTGTTGAGAATCACAAAGTAGTAATTACAGGTTAAAATTTCAAGTAAAATGCTGCAGAAAATACTGTGTGTGACTAACAAGAATGACCAATCTATTTTGGATAGAAAACTTAGATAATCCAATCAATAAATGGTCAAAGGACCTGAACAGGCATTTCACAGAAGAAGAAATATAAATGGTCAAAAACTATATGAAAAAGTGTTTAAAATCTCTAGCAATTAAGAGAAATGCAAATTAAAACTACATTGAGATTCCATCTCACTACAGTCAGAATGGCAACAATCAAAAATACAAGTAACAATAAAATGTTGGCAAGGATGTGGAGAAAAGGTTCACTCATACCAATTTGCCGGTGGGACTGCAAATTGGTACAACCACTCTGGAAAACAAAATGGAGATTCCTTAGAAAACTGGGAATGGAACCACCATTTGACCCAGTCATCCCACTCCTCAATTTATTCCCAAAAGACTGAAAAGCAGCAAACTACAGTGAAGTGTCCACATCAATGTTTATAGCAGATCAATTCACAATAATTAACCTATGGAACCAACTTAGGGCCCTTCAACAGATGAATGTATAAAGAAAATATGGTTCATATACACAATGGAATATTATTTATCACTAAAGAAAAATTAAATTATGGCATTTGCTGGCAAATGAATGGAACTGGAGACTATTATGCCAAGTAAAATAAGTCAATCCCCCAAAACCATAAGATGGAATGCTTTCTCTGATATGTGGATGCTAACACATAATAAAGTAGGGGAAGGAAGAATAGTAAAAAAAGTTAAAAAAAAAAACTTGCAGACAGAGGAACTGTCATGAAAATTTAAGCAATTGAATGGCGGCAGGAATTTTTAAAAAGGGAATGTTTTTGAATTTTGGAAAGTTCAAGAAATCCCCTAAAACATACAAAATCAGCAGGCCCTGTACCAAGCACTCTGCTGCAGTACCGTTTTAATCTCATCGCAGTTCCAGGGTGGCAATAACATCACCATTTGTCATTCAAGGAACAACAGGAAACCAGGCCCACATGGGCTGCAGTGGCAAGAGGAGTGGGGTGAGCTCCAGGGCTCCCACCAGGCTCCAGAGCTTGACCTCTGTGCAAATCTCACTGTCTTTTCCTGCATAAGCCTCCTTCTGAGGCCCAGGCGGTAGCGCCCACAGCTCCAGGCTCTCACCTGCATGCTGAGAGCTCCTCCACATTGGGGGGGAATGTGGAGGAATTTCCCAGTACCACTGGGAAAGTAGCTGAGTGCCTCTGATTGGCCCATGGAGGTCACTTGCCCACCCCTGGCCCTCCCCAGGGGCAAGTCACCAGGTTTTCCGAGGAGCTGAAGCTGGCCACCTGTACTTCCCAAGACAGGTCCCCAGGCTACTCCTGGAGGATGCTGAGGGAGAAGGAACAAGACCCCCTTTACAGTTCAGGAGCCCATGGTCTGGGAAGATAAAGTGACTTGCTGAAAATCAGACACCTAGAAATAAGTCTAGGTTGACCTCAGGTCTACTTGCCACACCCATATGTACCTGTTTAGCACTAGAATTTAACACTGCAAAAAGACCCTTACTTAACTTCTAGATATATCACCAAGTTGAAACATAACATTACAACACTGCTCATTATGAATTTAATTTGGCTAACAAAAAAAAAATCGTAAACCTATTTTAAATATGCTTTTGAAAATTTCAAAAAGGAGTTTCCAGTTTAGAAAATCCATTTCCACTAAGAAAAAATTAGAACCTTAAGTGGAGTTTTATTGTCTTCTTTCATAGATATATCCAAAATTTATGTTAATTTTTAAGGTCCTTGGTGATCGATGACTACTTTCCAATCTACCTTGGTAACTTTTTCAGATTTTGCTTTCCAGGAAATTTAAAAAAAAATTACATTTACATTTTTTGTACTGTCATATTTTATTCCAATTAAAGTACAAGAAAGTTAAACTAACAAAATACAGTCACTGTTGTTTGAAAGCAGAAGAAAAAACTTCTACTGACCATGATGAAATATGAGTTAGTAGATTTCAACAACTCAAAAATCAGATGAAAAGCGTAAACTGGTGGTTTGCAGACCTCGACAGCAGGCAGCACAGGACTGTGGTCCTAAGGAAAGGCTGTTTCAGCAGCCTGTGGAGTTTCCGGGCCACAATCCAAACAGGCGCTTGTGGTGGAGTTGAGCACTCAGCTCGGATTCCAGGGGCCAGGAGGGAAGACCTGTGGAGACTGCTCCGAGGTCTCCTTGAGCTCCTCTAGATCTTCACCTGAGCAGGCACCAGCTCAGGCCTGTGGGGATCGACCCGAAGCCCGGACAGCCCGGGCACTTCTGGGGCATCTGAGGGCTGCGGCCGGTGGGAAAGCAGCCCTGGGAGCAAGCCTCTTTCAACAGCTCACACCAGCACCCACAAGGCCTGGCACACACAGGGGACAGAAGACCCACAGAAACAGGCCCAGCTGTCACACAGATGCAGGTGCCAATGCAGACAAGTCATCAGAGGCCCGGGACAGCCCAGAGTGACGGACAGCACAGCGGAGGACACGGGTGACCAGACCCAGTGACCGACAGTGCAGCCGTGGACATGCGTGACCATGCCAGGTGAGTGACAGGACAGCTTCGGACACAGGTGACCAGGTCTGGTGAGCAGGCCTGGCAACCCTGCACACCCACGGACCTGGCTGACCAGGCCCTGTGACCCAGCGGAACCACAAGAGGGACCAGGCCCTATGACCCAGCCTAACTGCGGCACTAGTGGACCAGGCCTGTGTGGCCTGTGGCCAGGCGAGAGCTGGTGCACCTGTAGACACCTGTGACCGGGCCCTGTGGCTGATGACAAGGTGGCGGGCAGGCGACCCAGCGGTGGGCGGAGGGCGCGCGGGCCGCTGGAGGGTAGGTCGGCGGGGCGCGGGAGCGCGCAGGCACAGCCTGGACCCCGAGGGGCCCGCGGCGCTGGGGACGCTCGCAGCCGACCGCAGCGTACCGCCTCACGGGCCCCCGCGCGCTCCCCGCCACACTGGTCAACGGCGCGGTCCCGCGACGCACTGGCGTCGGGTCGTGGGCGCGACGCGCGGGGAGAGGTCGACGCGCGTGCGCAGCGGCTGTGTCCGGCGCGCGTGCGCGCTGAAAG
Source organism: Urocitellus parryii (assembly GCF_045843805.1). NCBI lineage: Eukaryota > Metazoa > Chordata > Mammalia > Rodentia > Sciuridae > Urocitellus > Urocitellus parryii. The sequence goes on from NC_135533.1 coordinate 3,957,259, forward strand.
GAGAGGGGGGGGGGGGAGCATGCGCACCGCGGCCTGTGCCCAGGCTGCGGTTGCTACGGCAACGGCCAGCGCGGCCGACGTGCGGCGCGACCGTGTGGCCGGGGGCCCGCGCGGTTCACTAGCGACCAGTGCCTGGCGGCGTCCAGGCCGTGCACTGCGCGGAGCTGGCGGCGACCGCCGCTGCTGTACAGCGTTAAGGCGCGGGGTCCTCCACGGCCCGGCTCTGGGCCCGCCCTCGACGCCTGGGGACTGGATGAGAACCTCTTTCCTGGTCTCTCGATGCCGTGACCGAAGGGACAGGAAAGGTGACCGCACAACTGGAGGGCCAGCCTTCACGGAACCGAAGGAGCGCTGCCGCCCTCCTGGGTGCCGGGTCCTTCGAGAGGCTGCCCGGCGGGTGACGGGCCCAGCCCCGGCACGTGCCGGCAGCCGCCGCCCCCGGACGCGCGGGAACGGGCGCCTGGCTCTGCGCTGCTGGAGAGGCCCGCCGGGAGGAGCCGGACCCCGGCCGTGGACGGCACCCGGCGCGCACACCCGGCTGCTTCCCAGATGAGCGAGCGGACCAGGAAGGCAGCGGTGTGCGGGGCGACCAGGCAGGGCAGGACTCCTCTTCCCTCCAGAGTCCAGCCGCCTCTCTCCCCCCAAAGAATAAACAGGCCCACTGGCTGCATTGAGTGCCCTCGCGTCCCCGCCCCTGGAGAGACTTGTTCCCTCTGTTCTTCAGATCTCAGCTGCAGGAGGGTTTCATTTTCTAGTCCTAGTTCTCTGATTTGGTCTGAAGTTTTGTTGCATTTATGTCTTATTTACCAGTAGCTGGCTCTTGTTTATATTAATGTGTTCTCTCAAAGTCAATGGGGAACTGCGTGGGGACAGGACTGAGGTATTGACTGGTTTAATTCCTCCCCTCGCTCTTATCAGTTCATTATCAAAGACTTTTTTTTTGGTACTGGGGATTGAACCCAGGGATACTCGACCACTGAGCCACATCCCCAGCCCTATTTTGTGCTTAATTTAGAGACAGGGTCTCACTGAGTTGCTTAGTGCCTCGCTTTTGCTGAGGCTGGCTTTGAACTCGGGATCCTCCTCCCTCAGCCTCCTGAGCCACTGGGATTATAGGCGTGTACCACCCGCCCAACAACAGTTAGACTCTTGATATGTATGTTCCCAGAAAATCCGTAAGAGCTTTTTATGTACACTCTGATTTTCTGTTCACTGTATTTTTTTGCAGAATAATGAAAGCAATGTGATATGGTGTGATGATAGGATTTGTTGAAGCCAAGTCACAACTTTTCCTGATTCAGCATGCTAAAACATAAGGTACACCAGCCTTCTTAAAACATACACACACTTTTACTCATGGGATAGATTTTAACTCCACCTTTTTAAAGTGTACAAATAGTATTTGTACACTCTTAATGGTGTTTCAGTGAGGAATTGTGAGCAGAGAGGAGAAGCACATGGTGTGGGGCAGTGGAAGGTAGAGACAAGTGTTTCTGAGAGCTGCCCAGGCAACCTGTATGGGGAACTCGTCCATAGGAGAAATGTATTTTGACCAAAAAAAAAAAAAAAAAAAATACAGGGGGCTGGGGTTGTGGCTCAGTGATATAGCGCTGGCCTAGCATATGTAAGGCACTGGGTTTGATCCTCGGCACCACATAAAAATAAGTAAATAGAAATAAAGTTATCATGTCTACCTACAACTAAAAAAAAATATTTTTTAAAAATGCACTGAAGTGCAAGATGCTCTTTAGGATTTGCCTGGAGTCGAATTTAATTAGTATGAAACAGTAGGTTTGTTTAGACATGCATAGGTTTATAGGTCATAATGAATTTATTTACACTATAATTAAGGCTTTAATAATCAACTAAGCAGATATTCCTGTTGTTAACCTTGCTGATGAGCCTGGGGTTGGCTCTGGTATAGAAGCCATGGCTCGAGCTCCTTTGCCAGGTGATTCCATCTCCCGTGCCATCAAGGGCCAGGCCTCATGTTTCTTCCCAATGATACATTACACAGTGCTCCTGTAAATGAGACCTTTTTCCTATTTTTTAGGATCACTCATCTAAAAAAGATAACTTAGCAATCACTGCGGTTGCTTTACAAGATCACATTTTACATGACCTTCAACTTGGAAATCTTTCAATAGCAGATAATTCTAAGACAGAAGTACGAAAGAAAGAGAACAAGGCAAAATCTCTGAAGAGAGATGCAAAAGCAGTAGTAGATACTGGACTTAAAAAACCCACGCACAGCCCCAGGGTAGAAGATCCGGAAAGAGAGTACGTTCTTGATCCCACACCACCACCACTGACTTTAGGTAAGCTGATCCGACCATCCCCGCATTGGCTCATTAGCGCTGATGAACCTGCTGAGTTTAGTAATAGAGGGTTTTTGATACAGAGATCCTGTGCGTACTCAGAAAGGTGTGTATGTATTGAAGCTTACAAACAGTGAGGGACAATTTGAACAAGAACATAAAGCCAGTAATACTTGGTAGAATGAGAATAAAAAACAGCAGATTAGAAGAAATACCCATTAATCCATACCAATAGAAATAAATAATTGAATAAATAAATTTTGTAAAAAAAAAAAAAAAACTCCTGAGAGTGGAATGACAACTAATTGCAGCTGCCAGGGTGACAGAAAAACCTCCATTTGGTGACCACCACAGGAATGGTCAGCAGCAGAAAGGAATTCAGGGAGAACCATGTGCAGACGGTGGACACTTAGATGGAAAGGCAGTGACACAGTGACCTCGGCACACAGCACCTTCACCCAGCAAATTGTACCAGTAGAGACTCGACTTCATGTGCCTCCTGAGAAGAGGTGTGACTTCACTTCTGGGCGGCTTGCCCAAAATGCACATCTGAATGTGACCATGAGGAAACCTCAGACCCAGATTTCCTGCCAGTACTCTTCAAAAGCCTGCAGAGAAGCAGAGACTGAGAAACTCCCAGATGACAGGAGACTACAGGGACATGATAACTAAACACCATGTGACATCCACTCCGAGATCAGGAAAAGGACATCAGTGAGACAGTGAAATTAAGTGAGGTCTGTCGACTATGCAGTCCAACCCATCTGAGGAGTGTGTTCCCAGACCCCCATGGGTGCCTGAAGTCACAGATAGCACGGAACCCCATATGTAGTGCTTTTCCCCTATACGTACAGACCTATGATGAAGTTTAGTTTGCACATTAGGCACAGTAAGTGGTTGGCAGCATTAACAGTAACAGAACAACCGTTACGATACCCCGTGATAGAAGTTAAGTGGACATGTCTCTGAAAATACTGTCCTGTACTCACCTGTCATCTTGTGATTAGCTGAAGTGAGTGACATTCCTTGACACAGCCCTGGGCCACATGGGTGTGATGGTGAAACTGGAGTGTGAGACAAAATGTGATGCTCTGCTTCTGCTGGTGAGGGAGGCCTGTGACCTCTGCTGCTGAGAAAGCCTGTTTTGTGTTGGCAGCTAATCACGGCAGGGGATGCCTGCCGGCACCCACTCCGAGGGGCAGGCCCAGCAAAGCCAGATTCTTCTCCACTACACGTGTTGAAATTCTGTGCTATAGTAGTAAGTGTGGGCTGTGCCCTCCAGTGTTGCAATAGACCCCAGAGCTCACTACGACTTCTTTCTGACTTATTGTCTTACAGGACAGTGGAAGGCATGGGTTAAAGGAGTAGGGTTTATTCAAGTGAGAATGATAAAAACAGAACTCTTGCAGGACAAGAGGGGACCACAATAGGGTTGCCACCTAGTATGCTAGTGTAGGGATTTGTAGGGTTTGGAAAAGTGCTAATGCTGTTGTTCCAAATTTATGCTTATCAGGATTTGGGAAAAACATTGGTCCAAATTTATGCTGACAGGTTTTGGAAAAGTACTACTGCTGTTGGTGACGCTGGAGTCTGAACTGCCATTCAGCTCTGCCCCACTTGCACTTCCTTGCTGCTTCTTGGATTTGGGACGTGGGAGGCTGAAGCTGCAGGATGGTGGATGCTTGGGGTTCGGGGCGCAATGCTGTGCAGAGCAGGTGTCTGCACCAGGCCTGGGTTGGGCTGCTAAGGCATGCGGCAGGTCGGCACACCCTGTCTTGCCACGGCTCAGGCTCATTGCACCGTAGCTGGTATGGCGGGCTCTGTGCAGCCGTGGCCCATGATCACCACACACTATCCAGTCAGTCCACCCTGCTGGATTGTTCCACTGCTCTGGGACAGAGGCTTGGCTTCAGTGGCAAAACTTGCATGAATTTTATTTTTCCTTCTGCACAATTTCATGGATAGAAGATTTTGTTCTTACCACAGATATTAGCAACCTCATTGTACAGTTTTGTTTTCGTGTTGTCAAGAATTTTCACCCTTTCACTTAAAGGAAACACTTTACAGCTTTTCCTTCATGTATGTGAATTGCCAGCATCACAATTCTTACATTTTGGAACCATTACTAACACAATCATTGCAATACTGCAAGAGTTGATCCTGAATACCAAGATAGTAACTAAGGGTGGGTAGTGTATACTGTGTGGATACTGTGGACACAGGGATGGTTCATTTCCCAGGTGGATGTGGATTGAGACAGTGAGGTTTTATCATGCTACTCTAAATGCCATGCAATTTTGAAACATTATTTCCATAATTTTCCATTCAGTATTTTCAGGCATGGTTGACTATGACTAACTGAAACCTCAGAAAGTGAAATTGCAGATAGGGGGACTGCTGTAATTGACAGGTCATGTCAACATTGATGTCCTGGTTTTGATTGTTGGCTAGGGTTATATGCTATGTTATTTTGGGGTTAAGGATATACAAGAATTCTTTCAGCCTTTCATAAATCTGAAATGATGTTAAACTGAAACGTTAAAGATTTTTTTTTAAATGATGAGCATGGAGAATATATTTGGTTGGAGTTTTGTGTCCCGATGCAGGTGGATGGACACAGGGTTGTGCAGGCCTGTGGGTTGGCATGTCAGCAGGCAGAGCCGTGCCACGGGGCTCTTTGCATGTCTGCTTGGAGAACATGGTGTGGTCCAGCAGCCTGCTGAGGCTTGGAATGACATCACACAGTGTATCGGTGGACAGTGCCTGTGCATGTAGAGCTTATGTAGATGGTCATCTAGATTCAGCATGGTCAGTCTTAAAAACTTCATCAGGAAAGATTTATATTGGACATCAGGAAGAACTTCCCAATATGGAAAATAAAAGTGTGAAAGAGAGTGAATGAGCAGAACACTGTACTTCATATCAGGTACAGACTCACCCACACCCACCTCACATGCCCTTGGCTCCTGTCTCTTCACTCTGCTCTCTGGAGTTCTCTGTGAGTTCTACGTACAGACCTCCTGGGATCCGACCACGGTGATGTCTTCTGTCTGGCCCTCCTTCTACCTTATCTGCTATTTTATAATAAATACATTTCATTTCAGTTGATGCCCTGTCCATTGGTTTTTCACCTTATTGTGTTTTGTAAAATTTTTTAGTTGTAGATGAACATAATACTTTCATTTTGTATGTTTTTAATCTGGTGCCAAGGATGGAACCCTGAGCCTCACACGTGCTAGGCCAGCGCTGGGCCCCTGAGCCCCAGCCCAGCCCACCTTGTTGGTTTTGGGAGACTGAAGAATCCTTCCCATTCAGAGCTTGCAGGGGTTTTCTTTATCTGCCTTTAAAGCTTTGTCTTGCACATTCCCATCTCCCTCCCGCCTCAGCTGATCCTGTTCATTGGGAAACTGGTTGGAATGAGGCTTTGCTGAGTCCTTTTGTGGCTTTTGTTTCCAAGTCACTTTCTGTTTTAATTGATGTACTTTTGTAACATATTTTAATAGAGGTAAGAAAAGGCCCTTCTCATGCTTCCCCTAAGGGTCGTACACAGTTCTGCTGGAGATCTTGACGTCTGGGTTGGTGGAGAGGGAGTAACACATTTGTAGAGATGGGCTCTGCTCCACAAATGTGGGAACTCTGCTGTCACTGTCAGCCCTCAGTCCTCGACCCTGGGGTTTGCTGAGTAAGTTGCCAGGTCTGCAGGGGTGATCACTGTCTCTTCCCCTCCATTTTTCTGCCCTCTTTTTCCGCTTTCGTCTCTTTTTTCTCTGGCCAGGATTTTCTGAACTGTGTTAAATGTAAGTAGTAATTCTTGGCATTTCCGTCTTGCTCTTGTGTCTAACACAACTTCTCAGTTTATATGAGGTTTATTCTATTTTGTTTTTCTGGTTAGCCTTTAAAAATGGAGTTTCCCTTTAAACAAGTTTCTGGAGTTTTTTAAAGTCATAAATAGATGTCCTTTATTAACTGTTTGGGCTTGAAGCTACTGAGATGCTCTTGCTGAGTTTCCTCCTTTGTGAGTCACCCTGATAGACTTGCAAACCTTGTGAGAGTTGAGTGGCGCCCGATTGTGGTGCTGTCCAGCCATGGTGGATGCTGCACCTAACACTTGCCCAGGAGCTCACGCCTGTGGCCATGGCCCTCGCTGGACCAGGCATGTCCGTGTGCCATCCTTGTCTCATGGGATGGTGGAGGTCACACTAGCGTCATGCAGTGAGCGGGCAGTCGTCCCTCTCTTCAGTACCCCGAAATAACATGAAATAGGAAAGCCCTGGGTGCCTCACCTGCAAAGCCATCAGGCCTGAGCCTCTGTGGCTCCTTTCTGTGGTGGGTAGGGAGCAGCCGTCAGTTCAGACGTGGGCCGCTGCAGGTATGGAAGGAACGAGTCTTGAGAAGGTGGGGTCACGTGCGCCCGGACAGCCTTTTCCCTGCCCTGCCACCTTGGGGTGATGATAGTGACCTGAGTGGACCCAGAGGTTTGTTTCAGGGCCAGGTCCTAGATGGCAGGGGGCAGGCTGGAAAGGCCAGGGACACGTCACCTGACATGAGTCACTGCACTTTGGCGTCTACCGATGGACAAGGGAGGGCCAGGCTGCCGTGGCATGCTCGGAGCCTCGACTCATCACAGCCGGCTCTGTCAGCAAGACGGGAGAAAGCTCTCGCCATGCTGTGGCTCCTCCTGTGCCCCTCACCCTGCCGCCCCCCTCGGCGTCACCTTGGTAGAGCAGCCTTGGGTTGTGTTCTGCAGAACCTTACTCTCCCTTCTGTCTGCTTTCCTCTGGAACGTGTTGGGATGTCCCTTCGCCCTCCTGTCCCCACAGGGTGAGCTCGCCTTACCCACTCCCAGCCCTCGGTGGAGGGCATTTCCACGGCGAGGTTTCCATGGCCAGAGCTCCCTCTGCACTGGGAGGGGTCCTCTGTCAGGCCTCCCGCTCGGGGTCTGTGGACGTCTCTCTTGCCTCCTCCTCTGCAGAGCCCTCGTGGGCTGATGTCCATCACTCTTCTGCACAGGGTGTGGAGGGACGCCAGCGTCCTGCCCAGGTATGCTGCTTCTCCACGCCACGTGCTTCCTGTGTTGCGTGCACCCAGGTCTGACGGAGCGGATGCCTGATGGGTGCTCAGGCAGTGCTGGACAGGGAGTCCCAGGCGGGATGAGTTGGCAGGGCAGATGTGTGGTTGTGCACCCTTGTCATGGTCACTGGGGGCAGAAGCAAGTCAGGGTGGAGGAGGAGGTGCTGATGGCCGTGGGTAAATCAGGCAGGACCCAGTGAGGAAATTTTTGAAAAAATTAGTACCCTTCAATTTCTCTTCTATAAAATTAAATATCCTGCTTGCCTTGTAGAATTATTATGAATGCTAAGTAAGATATGGGAGGTTCTTTGTAAAAAAACATAAATCACTATTGATAATGTAAGGTACCACAGTGACACATGCACGCCTGTGTTCGTAGCAGCACAGTTCACAACAGCCAAACCACAGAACCAGCCCAGGGGTCCGTCCATGGATGAAAAGAAAACGGGGTGTATGTCCAAATGGAGTTTTTTTTCTTCCATAAATAAGAATGAAATTACATCATTTGCAGGAAGTTGGATGGAACGGGAGACCATTATGTTAAGTGAAATAAGCCAACCTCAGAAGGTCAAGTTGTATGTTTTCTCTCATATGAAAGATAGGAAAAGGGAAAATAAAGGTGGGGCTGGGGGGTGCTCATTAAAAACTGAAGGAAGAGCAGTAGGAAAGGAAGGGACGGGGGAGGAGGAGGGGGGAAGGGAAATAGTGGGGAAGGATATTGGCCAAATTGTGTTGCAGTGCTGTGTGCATGTGGGACCAGGAACAGCCCCAGCACTGTGGATGATCACAGGGCACCAGTAAAAATGATCACCAGCGGAAGTCTAGGGAATGTTCGACCACTGAGTTCTCCGCCTCTGTAGAAACACATTGTGTCCTGTTCGTGGAGTGTGAGCCACGAATGCACTGCCTGTCCTTACCACCATCACGGGGGTCCATACTCTAATCATCACCCTCGTTTTTTGCTTCTTCCCTGCAGCCCAGAAGCTGGGCCTCATTGCGCCTCCCCCGGTGCCGCTGTCCTCAGAAGAATGGGAGAGTGTGAAACAGAGGTCCGTCCTGCACGGGGACTCCATGCAGCCGTGCCCCATATGCAGGGAGGAGTTTGAGCTGCACCCCCAGGTGCGTGGCGTGCAGAGGAACAGGTCAGGCTAGGGGCTGCCTTCTCGACACAGTGAGCCGAGCTGGACGTGCGTGGGATGCCCGGCCAGGCCTGCTCTTTCCAGCCCCGTCCTCCTCTGACCCTTAAGACGTTCCCCATGTGGCCAGTCAGAGTGTGTGTGAAGGAGCAGACAGCCTTGTGAGGCAGCTTGTGATTTACTGAATGATGCCAAGTCTCAGGGCAGGAGCATGCACAACAGGAAGTATTCTGTTGCGTGAGCAGAGATGGCAGGTGGAGGGTACAGGGAGGCCCGCGAGTCCCAGGGCAGGGGAATGGCACAAAGGGACTTGTGAACTGAGTCATAAAAGAGGAGAGAGACTGTTTGAATGCCTTCAAAGACCTTGGGGGAGAACCCTAAGAAGGCCGTATCCTTTCATCTTGACTCTTGAACCTGTGGTGCGTGAGCAAGGATGCCACCTGGGTTTGTGAATGGCTGGGGGCCAGTGGCCATTCTGCCTGCTGCTGTCGCCAGACTCAGGCTCCCAGAGTGTCCTTGGTACTGACAACTGCCCTTCAGGGACTGTCTGCTGGCCGCAGCACCCTGCTCCCCCAGGACAGACCAGCAGCTGTGGTCAGAGCCGGCGCGGATCCCGGCCTGGGGAGCTCCAGGCCTCCCTGACACCCTGGCACATAGTCTCTAGGGTTAATCTGCTTCAGAAAGTTGGATTATCAACAAGTAAGTTCACAATCATTAGACTTTTGTTCTTCACTAATCTGAATTCGCAGGTTATTTGAAACATGCTTATTATATCCCAGTTCTCCATCAGGACCTGAGTTGAGCATTTTAGAAGAGAGTTTAGCACAACAGATTGCCAGGTAGGACGATTTATGACTCAGTGCCGAGTGCAGCAAGAGAGTTGATAAACCCACGGGGATCTTCCTGGCCTCAGCAACCTCTTTCTTAATTTCCCTGTGAACATTTAGCCTGATTGTTCACATGAAGATGGAAAACTCAAAATTAAATATCTTAAAGGGTGTCAGGGTACATCCTGCCCAATATTTCTTCCATTCTGCTCTTTGTTTCTCACTAAATTCTATTATTTTTGTTTATTTTGCGTATCTAATAATTATTCCCACGTTAGCATTTTCCCAACACTTTACCGTTTCAGAGGGCCTTCCGGTCAGGCACATGCCCACTTAGCAGATGAGGCAGTCATCTAAGTGCTCCACAGGCCGCCTGGGAGACATGGGAGAGCCCAGCTAGAATTCAGGCCTGACTTCTAGGCCTGACTTCTTGATAGTCTGTTTACTATCAATCATTAATTCTTTATATCACCAGATGTTTGCCAGTAATGCATATTTGTGGACGTTTACATCTAGAAGTATAATATTTTAAGTCTAGAGAAGTAGAGTGTTATTTATTGTTGGTCAATCATCTGTTGATAAAACACCTGATTTTTCTACCAAGAGTGAGTAGTTAAGTTCTTGGATGATTTTAAGCACAAATTTGTCCAGTTTACACTTATTGTTGACAGGAAGCATCAAGGAAAGGTTTCAAAACTTTTTGAATTCTCCATTTCTTCCTTCGTTCCTATTTAAGAATCATGACGTGAGTGAGGGCAAGGAGGACGGGGCTCTTGAAACAGAGCCTCCCCGCCTCCCAGGGCCTGCATCTGAGCCTGGGCCTCCCAGGCCGTGGGCACCTTGGGCCCAGGTGGAGCTGGGTACTGGGGGGAACTAAGCTCAGCACTCCTGCTGGTCTCTCTGCTTCTCTTCACTGGGCTAAGCTCCTGTCCTTGGTCCCAGCACATCACTTTTGGTGGGGAATATGGGTCACATTTACAAAAGAAAAACTGGGGCTGGGGATATACTCAGTTGGTAGAGTGCTTGCCTCACACGCACAAGGCCCTGGGTTCAACCCCGAGCACCTCAAAAAAGGGAAAAACTGACTCCTTTATCCGTGATTTCTGGTATTTAAGTCTCTGAGATTATATTTCAATAAAGCTGTATTAAAAGTTAAGTTGGACAAAGCATTCCTCTGCTCCTTCCCACAAGACCTCCCCCTGTGGCCCTGTGGACGTCTGTCCCTCTCGGCCCCCATCTGCCTGGAAATAGCCCACCCCTAAACCCACTCATGAGTGGGGCAGGCATGAGGCCTGGCTGCCTCGGGGTCCCTGAAACAGAACCGTGTCATGTCCCGAGTGTGATGCTGTTGCCCTGTGGGCCCCGACAGTTGCCCTTGTGAGGATGCTGTGCTGACTGGCCCCTCTGTCTCCCGCGGACAGGTGCTGCTCTCCTGCTCCCACGTGTTCCACAGGGTGAGTCACCCCCGCCCCGCCACACTGCCCCCAGCAGCTTGCTCATCATCTTGGAGCGTCCCCAGAGAGCCCTCTGTTTTACCCATGATCACCACTTGGAGTTAGCACTGTGACTGTAGGCCACACTGCAGTTCATCCTGTTTTGAAAGCCATGAATTTTATGTGACAAAAGAACCACAGACATTTGTGCAACAGATTGTCGCAGTGAGGCACATCAGGGTGAGTGACGGACGGCGTGATTCCTGCCGTGGTCTCCGAGGCCGTCTTGTACACGGCTGCTGGCCTTACCACCCATAGGTCTTCAGGAGGTTTTGATGTCTCTGCATGTGTATTCTTGTAAAAAGCCATTTTTTGAACAGGTTTCATGAGGAAGGTGTTGACATCTGATGAAACTCCTTCACTTCATAGTCCAAATTGGACTAAGTTTCATAATTATGAGAGAATAGAACACTATAATTATATTAGAAGTAAAAATGTTGTTCATAAGTAATTACTCATAAAATGTTAAATGAAATCTGTTTTGCAGGCATGCCTTCAAGGTTTTGAAAGGTTCACAAATAAAAAAACATGTCCTCTCTGTAGAAAGAACCAGTATCAAACCCGAGTGATCCATGATGGGGCCCGTCTGTTCAAAGCCAAGTGTGCTACCAGGTAAGAGCTCTGCCCAGCTGTGGCCAGCGTCCTGCCAGGTGAGGCGGGTGTCTGGGGCCCCAGCTGCTAAGCCTAAAAGCAGAGGGCTTCATGTCCCTGCTGGGGCCTGGCTCAGCCCAGGGCTCACAGAACAGCGAGCAAACCTGTGTGTTGTAGGATCCAAGCCTTCTGGAGAGGCTACGTGGTTAGAAAGTGGTACAGAAGCCTGAGGCAAGCAGTGCCTCCCACAGATGCCAAGTTAAGGAAGAAGTTCTTTGAAGAAAAGGTAGGCATGGGTCGCTCGTCTCCAGTGGTCTCTGTGTGCAGGTGCTCACACCCGGTCCGTAGAGCCAGCAGGGGCAGGAGAACTTTGAGGCTTAGTTCATTTTTTAGGGCGTTTAGATGAGTGAAGGCTTGAGAAAACCCCACTCTTCTCCGACCTCGATCATAAAACGACAACAGGTTAGACTGCAAGCAACTTTCGCTTCCCCATTTGGAAACCGGCTTGAGTTTTCACGTCCTGGTAATTCTAAGGGAAGCAGAAGCCAGAGCTGGGAAGGAAGACGGCAGCTCTCTGGCTGGGCTCCCCTGGGCTGGGGGCCACCGGATCGCAGCACGCAGAGCTTTGTACTGCTCTTTACTTCTGTTTTTACTGGGCTGGGGGGGGGGCGCTTATTTAACAATTTCAATGATTTGTGCCTTGTAACAAAGGCCAGGCATGGCGAGGGGAGGGTGCCCCCAGATCCGGAGCCCACCCGATCCTGCCTTCTTTGTTCGGCCTGGTGGGCACAGGCAGGTCACAGATGCTCCCAGGCCTGTCTCCTGTGTGTGACAGGAGAGGGATTTCGGCTTGCAGGGTCAGTCTGAGCCCTGGACGGCGTGTTTACGGAGGCCTCGCTCACAGCAGCACTGGGAGTTCCCACTGTGAACACGAGCTGATGTGCCTGGGAAGGCTTTGGAGCTACTGACCCTCTGTGCCTTAGTCAGCTTCATTCCTAAGCTGACACTCACCACCCCAGCGCCCTGTGATTGGCTCTCTGCTGAGCTCCTTGGACTCCCACTTGGACTAAGGCGAGGTGGGAGCACGCCTCCCTGTCTGGAGCAGGCCCCTTCCCCATGTGCCCTGGGCCTGGGGCATGGCATAGTACATCTTTTGCTTTAGGGATAAGGTCTGGGCTCATCACGGCCTGCTGCAAGGTTTCATGTGACTTGGTGTGACCTTGGACGAAAGCTCAGTGTCCTTGTCCCTCAAGAGTGGCTTCAGAGACCCTTTGTTACCCGAATCATCCCAGAACCACATGAGTCCTGCCAGCCCTGGCCTCGGAGACGCTAACACAGGGTGATCTTTTCAGATGTGAGTGAGGGTAACGGTACATCCCACTGGCTTACTGTGGTGGACTGTGCTGTCCCGTCTTGGCCTGGGTCCCAGGCTGTGGGAGCTGGGGGCCCTGCAGAGGAGAGTAAGGAAGACTGAGGTCCCACCACTGAACTGGGAGGCAGGGACATCTGAGGAAGGGCCACCTCCTGGTACAATACCCTCCCCTGCTGTGTGCTGCTGGTGGTGAGAAGCTTTCACCTGCCCACACTGCCTGGTTCTTTTTCAGAAAACACAGCAAATGGGCTAAAGGTTCTGACAAGTAACTGGATAAAGAATGTGTGTGGCCTCTGCTTCTCTCACAGCCCGTCCTCTCTTGCTGCAGAGAAAGCAGCAGCCAACTTCTTTCTAGGTCTCCCGCTCTGGTCCCAGCCCCCGGGCCAAGGTCGCAGTGGCAGCCACGTCTGCAGCTTTGCCAGGGGAACAGGTCGGAGCGCCGTGTGTCCAGGCGGTGGCTCTCTCCCCACATGGAGGGGTGCTGTAGCGGTCGTTCTCCCGTCAGGGGATGGTGGTCTCCCCTGTGGTTTCAGTCTTCTTGAACCCACCTTCTTGTGCGTTTTTGCAGCAGTAGTCCACGGTCAGGCTCTCCCTGGGGCCGCTCTAGGCTCTCCCTGGGGCGGCTCTCCACCGTCAGGCTCGCGCGGGGGCTGCTCTCAGCGTTAGGTTTCTGTTCGTTTATTTGTGATGGATCTCACTGTTGCAGTGCGTGGGTTCCAGGTGACTACTGTCCCAGAGGCAGGAAAGGAGCACATGTACGTTGCATGAACTGGTGTGTGAGCGGCCTGGTCTGCACTTGGGGCTGAGATGACCCTGTAAAGTTTACCACGGCTCCTGCCGTGTGTGTGCCCCTGCACTGGGCTGGGGGCAGAGGGTTAGGGGCAGGCTCTGGAGAGCTGCCCTGCAGGAAATGCACCCTCACAGTGATGGCATGTGCCTGCCGCTCAGGAGACCCCCGTGCTCCCTGCACCCCGCGCTCACATCTCTGTCCTGCTTCCTCTCCACAGCCCCGTCTGCCCGCTGTGGCAGTGTGCTACTCACCTGGGGCGGTCCCTGGCTCCTGGGGAAGAAGCCCTGCACATTCCACAGAGGGGCTTGCTGAAGCAGGTTCTGAGGGAGGCCTGGCCCCTTGTCATGTGGAAGGGAGGGCAGGAGAGGGACGTGTGAATCTGGAGCACTCTGAGATCCTGCCAGAGCTCGTGGCACACACAGGAGTGTCCCAAGTGTCCTGGGAGATCTGCTTTAGACTCCTGACCAATTCAGAAACCCGCAAGCAGCCAGCCCTTGGTGCTGCAGTCCTCACACCTCCTTTCTGAGCACTGTCCCCTCCCCTGGCCTTAACACATGAGGACTTAAGTCAGGGGAGGTCTTCCGCAGGGTCCTCCCAGCTCCTCAGCCGCGTCCCAGTCACGGGACTCCTGCAGTGGGGCATTCTTCCTGCCTTTAAGACTTTAAGGCTCCATCAGACTCCTTCCCTGAGCTATAGAAACACAAGGGACCATTAATCTATAGTTTAAAGGTCAGCCTGTTCACGGAATCTGAGAGAGCTCTGAACTGCCTCACTGAATTCACCATGACCAAGGTGTCCTGTGACTGGGCTGAGGGCGGCTCAGATTATCTGTTTGATATTATCTCTGGGTGTGTCCATGAGGACACAAGCAAGATTAGCATCTGAATCTGTAGAATTAGAAAAATAAATCACCCTTCCCAGAATGGGTGGGCAGTAGCCAGAGCAGAACAAAATGGCAGGAGAAGGGAAATCGCTTGGAATAAATAGTTAAACAACAAAATGGATTCGGCAGCTCAGGAGGCTGAGGCCAGAGGACCACAGTTTTGAGGCCTGCCTCAGAAACAGCAAAGCCATAAGCAACTTAGGAAGAGGCTGTCTCAAAATAAAAAGGGCTGGGGATGTGGCTCAGTGGTCAAACACCTCTGTGTTTAATCCCTGCTACCAAAACAAACAGATGGAAACAATGTGTTTGGAGGAAAGCATTACAAAATAAGTTTATGATCTGAGATAGAAAGGACTTTTCTGAATGTGTTTTTGCATAAGCCATAAAGGAAATGATAACAACATAAAATTTCAAAACTTCTTTATAGGGGGATAAAAATTAAAAGATGACCACATCAGGGAAATGTCTGCAAGCATACATGTCTTTAAACATTTCCGTAATACACTGTGACAAGCAGTCTGCCGAAGAGGGACTGCGGTACAAGCTGAGGTGGGGGGTGTCCAGCCTTCCTGTGGTTAAAATGAGAGGTGAGAACCCGCCTCACCGAGAGGCAAGAACTGGAAAGCCAGGTGATGACTTTCCAGCCCAGAGGCAGAGGGGGAAGGGACGTCCTGGTGACCGTCCCTGGAGTGCTCAGAGGTTGCCCCTACATGCCCGAGACAGCCACAGAGGAAGAGCATGAGCCACCAGAGAGGCGCCCGCTGGGGACCCCTGGGTGACCACTGCCCAGCAGCCACAGAGCCCCAGGTAGATGTGCAGAAAGGAAGATGAAGCAACGTGTGGGATGTTTGATGGAATTCTTTAAGACATAAATGAGAAAAAAGTGAATCTGAGTGATCTTTAGGGCCATATAGTATCGATCTTAACAGTAGTTTTCTGTAGAGAAAAATGGGAAGACAAGGACAGGAAGAGAATTACCTTTTGTTTAAGCCTTTGTGGACTTTCTGACCTTATACACATAGTTTTTGGTGAAGGAAACAAAATTCACACTATCTGTAGAGAAAATTTGTGTTCTCTGCTTTTTCTGCTTGGTATATTTCTATATTAAATAAAAAAATTATCTGTTAAAAATTATTCCAGCAAAAGTCAGGAAAAGGGAAAAAGGCAATAAGGAAGGATGATCAGTAGAAGGTAAGATGACAGAGTAAAACAGCAGTAACAGACATGACGGGGACAGACTTCCCTGTCTCATAGCAAACTCTTGGAGAACAAAATGAAACAAAAATGCCCCGTGTAAAGGCATGCTCACCACAACCACGCCAGCGACCAAGACGAGATCCCAAGAAAATCAAAATAGCATAATTGAATGTTAAATAATGTATTTTGAAATTTAAACTCTAAATTCTGATGTTCATGACCAGAATACCAGTCTTATTTGGTGAATAGCTAAAGCTATTCTTAGGGGCAAATTAGTTGTGTCAGATAGAATTATTACTAAGCACAAAATATTACAATAATGAACCACTCATCCAAGTCAGAAATCTGGAAAACAACACTGAACTTTCTCTTAGATAAAGGAAGTAGACAATATAAAGATAAAATAGATATTAGGAAAAAAGCAAAGCTGGTGGATGAGCTGGTATTTGGGGGGAATACTTTAAGACAAATATGTCACCAGAGTTTAAAAATACTATAAAACCATTTCATGGGACCCAAAGCCCGTGGTTCTAGCACACACATGGCTCTCAAGCGGCTTAGCAGAATCACCTATCAGCACCTCTGCAGAACTCCAGACTGTGCCCCACTCCCATGCAGGTCACTCGGCTGCTACCTACCCACAGCACAAGGTCATCACCCAGCTCCCCCCACCTCAGCAGACACCCCAGTGCTACAAGCAGACCAAATCCATCTTGGAAAAACCTTTCTCGCCATATTTGGTGGGTGTGGCTATCAGATCAGGTCTCCATCTGAGCAGCATATCATCCTATGCCAGACCCTCAGTTCATCGTCCACCGCCGGAGACTGTGAACCTTTTTATGAGACTACTGATTATATTTTAAATAATAATTGATCCAACATTTCTGGACATTGAGACCAAACTGTAAATGTCTTAATAACAACAATTTGTTCATAAGTGATGTATTGTTGATATTGGGATCTGTTAACATTGTCCTTCCCCACAAAGGAGGGATCTTGGAACCCTACATGAGCACTACAAATCTATAGGGTAAAAACAACACACCAGACCCACAGAGGTGGAAAGGAAGACACATGAACAATATGAAAAGGGAAGAAAATGCCACAAACAAATTAAACAACACATCATTAGAATCATTGGCAGCTACAGCAGGAAAAAAATGACAGAAAAAGATTTCAGGATATACATGGTTAAAATGTTCTGTGGACTCAAAGAAACATAAGAGAACAAATACAGGCAGTGAAAGATCACTTCTACAATGAGCTACATAAACAAATCCAAAAAGGAAAAGATTACCTCAACAGGGCAATAGAGGTTCTATAAAAACACCAAACAGAAATACTTGAAATTAAAGAAATAATAAACCAAATTAAAAACTCAAATGAAAGCATCACCAACAGAGTAGACCACTTAGAAGACAGGACATCAGACAATGAAGATCAAATAAATCATCTTGAAAAGAACATAGACCACATAGTGAAAATGGTAAGAAACCACGAGCAGAACATTCAAGAAATACGGGATAGCCTAAAAATACCAAATTTAACAGTCATTGGGATAGAGGAAGGCATAGAGGTCCAAACCAAATGGATGAACAATCTATTCAATGAAATAATATTGGAAATCCAAATTCAAGAAGCCTACAGGACGCCGAATGCACAAAATCACAACAGATCCACACCAAGGCACATCATAATGAAAATGCCCAACATACAGAATAAGGAGAGAATTTTAAAAGCCACAAGAGAAAGGAATCAGATTACTTATAAGGGAAAACCAATTAGGATAATGGCAGATTTTTCAACACAGACCCTGAAAGCTAGAAGATCCTGGAACAACATATATCAAGCTCTGAAAGATAATGGGTGCCAACCAAGAACTTGTATCCAGCAAAACTAAGCTTTAGATTTGAAGATAAAATAAAAACCTTCCACGATAAACAAAAGTTAAAAGAATTTATAGCTAGAAAACCAGCATTACAAAATATCCTTGGCAAAATATTTCATGAAGAGGAAATGAAAAAGAACAATGAAAATCAGCAGAGGGAGGTATACACCAAAGGAAAAACTATCAAAGAGGAAAACCAAGTCAAGTAAACAAATATGGCTGGGAATACAAATCATGTCTCAATAATAACCCTGAATGTTAATGGCTCAAACTCACCAATCAAAAGAAATAAACTAGCTGATTGTATTTAAAAAAGACTCAACAATATGCTGCCTTCAGGAGACTCATCTGATAGGAAAAGACATCCACAGACTGAAGGTGAAATGTTGGGAAAAATCATACCACTCACATGGACTGCCGAAGCCAACAGGGGTTTCCATCTTTGTATCAAAGTAGACCTCAAGCCAAAGTTAATCAAAAGGGATAAAGATAGACATTACATACTGCTCAAGGGAACCATATACCAACAAGACATTTCAATTATAAATATATATGCCCCAAATAATGGAGCAGCTATGTTTATCAAAAAAACTCTTCTCAAGTTCAAGAGTCAAACTGACCTCAACACAATAATCTTGGGTGACTTTAACACACCTCTCTCACCACTGGATAGATCTTCTAAACAAAAGTTGAATAAAGAAACTATAGAACTTAATAACACAATAATTTAGACTTAACTGACATATATAGAATATTTCAACCTGCATCAAAATACACATGCAGCACATGGATCCTTCTCTAAAATAGACCATATATTATGCCACAAAGCAACTCTTAGCAAATACAAAAAAGTAGAGATACTACCATGCATTTTATCAGATCATCATGGAATGAAATTAGAAATCAATGACAAAATAAAAAACAAAAATTTCTCCATCACCTGGAGACTAAACAATATGCTACTGAATGAACAATGGGTCACAGAAGATATCAATGAGCAGATTTAAAAATTCCTGGAGGTAAATGAGAACATAGACACAACATATGGAAATCTCTGGGACACTATGAAGGCAGTACTAAGAGGAAAATTCATTGCATGGAGTTCATTCCTTAAAAGAAGAAAAGGTCAACAAATAAATGACCTCACAATACATCTCAAAGCCCTAGAAAAAGAAGAACAAGCCAGCAGCAAAAGCAATAGAAGGCAAGAAATCATTAAAATTAGAGATGAAATCGAAACAAAAGAAACAATTGAAAAAATTGACAAAACTAGAAGTTGGTTCTTTGAAAAAATAAATAAGATTGACAGACCCTTAGCTACACTAATGAAGAGAGGGAGAGATAACACTCAAATTACCAACATACGCGATGAAAAAGGTAATATCACAACAGACACTACAGAAGTACAGAAGATAATTAGAAATTATTTTGAAAACTTATACTTCAATAAAATAGAAGACACTGAAGGCACCGACAAATTTCTTAAGTCATACAATTTGCCCAGATTTGAGTCAGGAAGATATACACAATTTAAACATATCAATATCAAGTGAGGAAATAGAAGATGCCATCAGAAACTTACCAACCAAGAAAAGCCCAGGACCGGATGTATACACAGCTGAGTACCACAAGACCTTTAAAGAAGAACTAATACCAATACTCTTCAATTTATTTCAGGAAATAGAAAAAAGAGGCAGTAATTCCAAACTCATTCTATGAGGCCAATATCACCCTGATCCCCAAACCAGGTAAAGACACATCAAAGAAAACTTCAGACCAATCTCTCTAATGACCATAGATGCAAAAATTCTCAATAAAATTCTGGCAAATTGAATACAAAAACATATTAAAAAGATTGTGCACCATGATCAAGTGGGATTCATCCCAGGGATGCAAGTCTGGCTCAACATATGGAAATCAATAAATGTAATTCATCACAATAATAGACTCAAAGAAAAGAATCATATGTTCATCTCGATAGGCGCAGAAAAAGCATTTGACAAAATATAGCACCCCTTTATGTTCAAAATACTAGAAAAACTAGGGATAACAGGAACATATCTCAACATCATAAAGGCTATCTATGCTAAGCCCCAGGCCAACATCATACCATATGGAGAAAAATTGAAGGCATTCCCTCTAAAAACTGGAACAAGACAGGGATGCCCTCTTTCACCACTTCTATTCAACATAGTTCTTGAAACACTGGCCAGAGCAATTAGACAGATGAAAGAAATTAAAGGGGTAAATATAGGAAAAGAAGAACTTAAATTAGCACTATTTGCTGATGATATGATTCTATACCTAGAAGACCCAAAAAAATCCACCAGAAAACTTCTAGACTAGTAAATGAATTCAGCAAAGTATGGGATACAAAATCAACACCCATAAATCAAAGGCATTTCTGTATATCAGTGACAAATTCTCTGAGAAGGAAATGAGGAAGACTGCCCCATTCACAATATCCTCAAAAAAAAAAAAAAATAAGATACTTGGGAATCAACGAAAGAGGTGAAAGACCTCTACAATGAAAACTACAGAACCCTAAAGAGAGAAATCAAAGAAGACCTTAGAAGATGGAAACATATACCTTGCTCTTGGATAGGCAGAATTAATATTATCAAAATGACCATACTACCTAAAGCACTGTACAATTTAAATGCAATACCTATCAAAATTCCAATGGCATTCCTCATAGAAATAGAAAAAGTAATCATGAAATTCATCTGGAAAAATAAGAGACCCGGAATAGCTAAAGCAATCCTTAGAAGAGTGAAGCTCTACCAGACCTTAAACTATACTACAGAGCAATAGTAACAAAAACAGCATGGTATTGGCACCAAAACAGACTCATAGACCAATGGTACGTAATAGAGGACACAGAGACTAACCCCCAAAATTACAGTTATCTTATATTAGACAAAGTTGTCAAAAACAGGCATTGGAGAAAGGATAACATCTTCAACAAATGATGCTGGGAAAACCAGAAATTCATATGCAGCAAAATGAAATTAAACCTCTGTCTCTCACCATGCACAAAACTCAACTCAAATGGATCAAGGACCTAGGAATTAAATCAGAGACTCTGCATCTATTAAAAGGAAAAGTAGGCCCTAATCTTCATTATGTGTGATTAGGCCCCAACTTCCTTAATAAGACTCCTATAGCGCAATAATTAAAACCAAGAATCAATAAATGGGATGGAATCAAACTAAAAAGCCTTTTCTAAGCAAAAGAAAAAGGTGAACAGAGAGCCTACATCCTGGGAGCAAATTTTTACCCCTCACACATCAGATAGAGCACTAATCTCTAGGGTATATAAAGAACTCAAAAAGCTAAGCACTGAAAAAACAAATAACCCAATCAACAAATGGGCCAAGGACCTGAACAGACACTTCTCAGAAGAGGATATACAATCAATCAACAAATATATGAAAAACTGCTTATCATCTCTAGCAATCAGAGAAATGCAAATCAAAACCACTCTAAGATAGCATCTCACTCCAGTCAGAATGGCAGCCATGATGAAGACAACAACAATTGCTGGTGAGGATGTGGGGGAAAAGGTACACTGCTGGTGGGAGTGCAAATTAGTGCAGCCAATATGGAAAGCAGTATGGAGATTCCTTGGGAATCTGGGAATGGAACCACCATTTGACCCAGCTATCCGTCTCCTCAGTCTATACCCAAAAGACTTAAAAACAGCATACTACAGGGACACAGCCACATCAATGTTTAGAGCAGCAAAATTCATAATAGCTAAACTGTGGAGCCAACCTAGATGCCCTTCAGTGGATGAATGGGTTAAAAAATGTGGAATATACACACAGAGGAATTTTACTCAGCATTAAAAGAGAACAAAATCATGGCATTTGCAGGTAAATGGATGGAGTTGGAGAAGATAATGCTAAGTGAAGTTAGCCAATCCCAAAAAACAAATACTGAATGTTTTCCCTGATATAAGGAGGCTGACTCAAAATGGGGTAGAGAGGGGAACATGGGAGGAATAGATGAATTCTAGATAGGGCAGAGGGGTAGGAGGGAAAGGGAGGAGGCAGGGAATTAGCAAGGATGGTGGAATGTGATGGACATCATTATCCAGAGTACATGTATGAAGACTCGAATTGGGTGTCAACCTACTTTAGGTACAAACAGATATGAAAAATTGTAGTATATATGTGTAATAAGAATTGTAATGCAAAAAAAAAGTACATGAATAAAGACATGAATTGGCGTGAACATACTTTATATACAAAGATATGAAAAATTGTGCTCTGTATGTGTAATAAGAACTGTAATGCATTCCACAGTCATGTATTTTAAAAAATAAAATCAATTTAATAAATTTTTTAAAAAACCATTTCATGAAACAGAACCCAGACATACAGAAAAGGAGGGTACCCAGTAATCATTTTAAAATAAGACTATTTTTTATAACTTTATGTCATTAAAGCTGAAAATGTAATTGAAATCATTTCCTATAAAAATAACAAACATGGAAATAAATTTTAAATATGACAGAAAAATTATAAGCATCCCAATTTTTATTGATAAGACATCAAAATTTAACTAATCCTGGCAGTCAGCACCAGAGCCAGGTGAGATTTCCTTGTGACCAAGTCTGTGTAGGAGACTAAAGGCACCTGTTTCCCATGGTGAAGCCCTAGAGATACAAAACGACCCCCTGTCAGCACACCTGGCCAGGCTTTGCTGGAAAGCAGCACAGGAGACAAGACAGTGCCCATGTTTATGGGTCAACCCGTAGCACATTTATGATGTCATCATTTCCTGAAAAATAGCATTAATCAGAAATAAAACTCAATGAGAAATGATCACTTTCCTCGTAGTTGACACCAAGACGAAACTGAAAGAGGAAGTGCATGGCTTAAGACAGATTTTCTTCTAATGAAATAAAAGACTTGCATAAAATGGTGAATGCAAACAAAAGTGTCTGTTTTCTCCAGATTATGTGAACTTTGTATCCTTTTTAACTCACCAAAGAGTAGACTTGACCATGCACTTGGAATTTTACAGGTGAATTCTAAAGATTATCTCATCAAGTACAAAGAGCTAAACATTTTTTAGAAGAAAGATTAATGATCCTTGATAGATATCTCTATCTATCTATATTTTTGGCAACTAAGATTCTTATGAAATAATAGAAAATTGATAAGCCGTAGAAAGTTGCATGTATCAGCCTAGAGGAATTCTTAGTCTGCAGTCAGGGGGACATTTCAGGTGAGTCGAGAAAGGCAGTCCATGTGTGTGTGGGGGGGGAGGGAGCATCCCTTCCCACCACCTCCCCGGAAGAGCATTAGCACATGCATTAGCACTTGAATAAATGTCTGGAGCCGAGGACAGCTTCCTGGGTGCTGTGCTTTGTTAGGCAGGGGCGTCACCAGCCAGCTTCCTCACTGCAGAGGATGGAAGACCGTGTGTTCAGGGGCCCTGCGTGGTGGTGCCCCTGCTCCGGTAGGATGGTACCAAGGAAGGGCCTGCAACTGGTCCTTGACAAGGCAAAGGGGTCATCTTTATTTTTAGCAAGATAATAAAAGTAAGTTTTAGTAAAAGTGGAATATTTCTTTATGTACCAATGTTTGGGGTTGCGACTGTTTTCTGGAGCTTTTTTAATTCCTTCTGTCCCATCATCCCAGATGACATGGGACACCTATCAGAACTTAAATTGAGCAACACATATCACCAAATATACGGTGACTTTGAAGTAAGTTATTAATTGTATTGAATTAACTGAACACTTGGGACTTTAAATTTGCATCATACAGTGAAGTATTTCTGTCTGAACATTACAAGCAACCCAGTAACAAATGCTGTAAACGCAACTTGACCAGCGCCCTGTGCTGGCAGGGTCCACTCTCATCACCAGGCAGCGCCACAGTACCGCTGGCCCAGGGTACGCCACCTTAGGGAATCGTTAGACATGTCTGGTAATGATAGAGACGGGATTTTATTATTTTCATCAAGGAACAAACTTGTGCTTCAGTAAAAAGAGTTTGAAACTTTTTTTTCTTTACAGTTTATTTTCCTTTAAAAACCTATAAAATACTTTGCTTAATATGAGGTTGTAAATGAAGTGAGGATTTAAGGTCTAGATGTCACGAATTAAGATATTTAGACTGAGAACATTATTGCTGGTCTTAGGTTCTTTTATTCATTCTTTTACTTCTGAAAGTTCTTTTCAGAACCAAAATATGCAATAAAGTAAGGAGTCCAGCTTTAGCTGAGCCAGGGATGCTATCTGTAGGCTTCCTAGTAATTGCTTCCACTAAAAGGAATAAGTCCATGGCCAGCAGGGACAGGGCTCTGTCGAGGCTCCTTTGGGCAGCAGACCGCTCTGCCACCAAGCAGCTCCAGGAAGCCAGGTGTGTGTGTGTGAGTGGGGGAGCTCACCACCGTCCAGGCCTGCTCACTGCTGCCCTCACACAGCTGCAGTGTGTGCGGGAGCAACCCACAGTTCTCTGCAGTCAGAGAAGTACTGAAGATCAAAGGTCTGAATTTTAGAAACTTGACATTTTACAAAATGGGATGTGACTAGTTGTTAGTTATGTGTCGGTGACCACAGTTCTTGAGTCAGAGTGCATGTGAAACCACCAGCCACATTTCTAAGCTAATCTCCATTCTCACCGCTGGTGAAAGTTAAACTGAGGCAAATTCATTTTATTTTTAATTCTTAAAAAATGAAATTGCCAATTACTAGGAGAAATAAACCATGTGGCACATTTGAAAGGTAGGTAGATAAATGTTGGAGAAATGGCAGCTGAGCTTCCTGTCTCTAAACAGCCCCTCTCACTCCTGCATCTCAGGGGCTTCCAGACTTTTGAGATCTTAGAAGTGTGACAGAAATCTGGGGCTTCAACAAGTCATGCCAACTTTTTATTTTACCAAACAAGAGTTGTATAAAAACCAAACACCATATACTCTCAGGATTATTTAGTAAAAGAGCCTTTAGCCTGGCAGGTGGCAAGGCCGTGCCCGGCCCTGCACACACTTACCTTCACCTATGTTCCAGCCTTGACTGTAACTTTCCTCTGCTGCATGAGAGTCAGCGCTTCTCTTTGCTTCACTTAGGAATTACTGGTTTGGGTCAAAGATAAATCACCTTCAGGGAAAAGGAAGTACAGCCAATAGAAAATGGGAAAGAGGAGCATAATCTGTGTGATAGTTTTAACGCAGTAAATTAGGAAGAGCTGGGTTCCTTGTTTCCCTGCTAGGAGGGATGTACGACGCTCCATTAGATCAGCTCGGGCCATTCTGGTTTTATGGTTAATTTACTTTACTTGTAAAAGAACTGTGGTTTTTGCATCTCTACTCCTCTGTTCCCAGGAGAGTCAATGGTCTTTTCTTTGTTTTTCCATGTGTCTTTTGTGTCAACTAATAAACACAGGGTTCATCTCTGTACAAGTAAGAATACATACCCTGGGACCTTATCTTCCCATAAATAGGCTTTAAAGTACCATTCGCACATTCCTAACAAATCAGCCACCACAAGATGATGTGGTGCTACCACACAGGTACACCCACAGTCAAGTGTCAGAGAGGGCGCTGGAGCTGTCTGGGGAGGACAGGCTAGTTCCTCACACTTAGGAAAATCTTGGGAACTCAGATCAAAGAGGGCTGGAGAGGCCACTGGAGCTGTTACGCTAAGTCCCACCAGCAGTGTGTACAGAAAGCCCAGGTTGCCCAGAGCCGGTGGCTGGTCCTTGAATGCCTCTGATCCTTATCTGGGAATTCTGCTAGCATATGTCATGTAATTGAGGCATGGTCTTTTATTGCTGCAATTAAAACTTCTCAGATGCATTATGTTATCTCCACCCCAGCTAAAGCCAGGACCATTGTTTGAAAGGCAGGTCAGCGATCTGTCAGGTGCTGCACCGGCTGCAGGGGCCACGGCTCCCACCCTCCAGCCTGGGACTCCGCGGGCTTTTCATTTCCATCTTACCAAACAGCATAATGGTCTTGAAGTTTGTTCAGTCCTTTGACTTCCTTTATCACATAGAGATGGCAAACATTCTGTTGCTAACTTCAAGTGGCTCCAACCAGCAAGACTGGAAGGATATTAAACCAGTAAAAGCTTATCACCTGATTCATTGATATGCTGTAAATTCCAGGCTTTTCATTTTGCTTTTGAGGGCGGCCATAAGTCAACACATTAGTAAGCAATTTACTGACATCAAGATGGATCACTCAGGACAGCCTCCTGGGCAGACAGAGTTCACCTGGAATTCTGTTAGTAATTTTTTTTTTTAATGTTTAGCCAGTATGTTATTTGTAAATGACCAGTAATTGCTTTACATATCAATGGCCCCCCAACTCTTGGTTACTTAATTTATCAAGTGTCTGAAATAGAAGACTGAAAAAGAAAAACATATTCTTTTTAAAACTGAACATTTTCTGTTCTTATCTGTGTGGAATTCGTGATGTTGACCATAGGTTGAAACCCACTTGTCGGTTTCTTTTTTTTTCCCCCTTTGGACACTTATTTCCATTTCAATTACTAAGGTCATCTCACCACAAGAAAAGTGAGAAAATAAAGGAAGAGAGAACGTTGAGCACCTCAGGATCTATATTTCAGAATGTTTCACAGTAGCCACCCTTGCAAAATTGCCTTGAGTGACTACAATAGTGGCCAGCCAATATACCTTGATGTTGAAAAATACTTTCTGGAACCCAGAGCCTTGCACATACTGATAAGCATGCCCTGCCACTGAGATGCACCCTAGACCCCAAAACATCACCCTTGCTAGCTCTCAAATACTTGGGGTTACAAGAAGAGTCGTATCAGACCACTTTCAGGAGCACATCATAAACACATGCCCAAGGACTTTGAGTATATTTAATAACAAGCTAGCACCAATGATTCTGTTAATAACCTAAATTTTTAAAAAAATTCTGACACCAGAAGTAACTTCAAAATCACCAAAGACTCGCATCACTCCTTTCTCTCCCCCCAAGAAGGAATTCTATTGCAGTCCTTTCAGATACATACGTCCCTCTGGGGCATATATTTGTCCCTATTTTGAATCCATTGCAAATCTGAAGTCAGAATATTTCATTGAATGCTAAGGGCCTTACACAGAGGACCCAGGTGCTTCCCTGCATCTGAAGGGCGCATTTGAGAAGAAGGACACACGCAGACGAGGACACCTTCCAGCAGGCGAAGGGACCAGAAGGGTACTGGGAGCCAAGAAGAGAAAATGCACCTCCAGCCGAGCACCAGGGTGCCCGTGGAAGACCCCCACGGCAGTCCCAGCAGTGGCATGAGGGAGACGGAGACAGAGACCAGACGGGTGTTCAAGAGCTGGGTCACAAGCCCACCTCCCAGGACTGGGGCAGGAGGTCTGGGGCAGAGCATCTCGCTCACACAGAGAAGTGATGGCAGCCTGCAAAGAAGCACGGCGGATGGCCAGGGCAGCGCTGGGGCCACCTAGCCCTGGCCACTCGCCTGAGCTGTGCTACCCCTGGCCCTGTGCCCTGCTTCCACTTGCCAGCCCCCTTTCAGAAGACTCCACTTCAGGTGGCGGGGCTGCCTGTCCTGCCACCCGGAAGAGCTCCCTCGAGGAGTGACTGTGGTCACAGGCCTCGGGGCAGCTCGGGGCCGGGGGAGCAGCTCCGCAGCCCCCCAGCTCTTCTGAAAACCGGCTTAACCTCGTGTCGTTCACCATGCAATACCTGTGTCGGAATCAAAGAGCAGCTTTTGACCACTACTACATATAATGGGAGGTTCTTTTTCTCTTTTAAAAAAACACCTTTGATTTCATAAGGGGGTGTAGGTGTTAAGTGTGAAAGTGTTCTTTGGTAAGGCAGACTCAGTGGTACTAGAGTATAAATTTAACCAACAGTGAAAGTCCACCTAAACTGCCCTCCTGGGCTGATGCTTGGAGTGGCTGCACTTTGCAAAGCCGCATTCTCAGTGAGGAGCTGACCAGGTGCCTGCCTGCGCCGAGTCAGGAGAGACAAGAACGTTTCGGTAAAAACACTGGAAACTGCAGGAAATAGTAAATGCCACGAGGACAGGCCGACCGGAAATCAGGGGTAAAATGGGGAGTGTGGTGTTTTAAATGAGAGGAATGGAGATGAAATAGACACAGGGCCCCGCCCCAGCTCCCAGAGGATGTCCATGACCAGACCACAGCACAGGAGGCCACCCAGCCCACCTCCCAGGACCGGGGCAGGAGGTCTGGTGCTTCACTGGTGACTCTGGAAGCTGACCAGTGGGAACCCACGGTGACATTTGCGATGTGATCACACAGTTGCTGGGGGAGCAACCTAGGTAGCCCCCAGTTTGGGGAAGTGTTCAGGGGCAGACTGTCCGGATTTGCTCATCAGCTGGACATGGGATTTGATGAAAAAGAGACACCTGTGGGTGACAACTGGGACCTGAACCAAAGCAACCTGAGTGTACTCTACGGAGAGAAGGAGAAGAGCAGGGAGAGGAGGCTGAGGGGCTGGGCCGGGACTACCTTGGGCTTGCTGCAAGTGACTGTCCATTGGCAATGGATGGACAACCTGGAGGTAGGGAAGAGGATTCCAAGCTGTGGGAAGCTGCAGGGCGATGGCAGGGGAGGAACAGAGAAGGTGGCATGTCTTCAGTCAGGAGACCAGCAGTGCTAGGGAGAGCAGATAGGTGGCTTGTCCTGGAAGCCAGGCGAGGAACCTGGTCCCCAAGAGAGAAAGGACCAGGAGTGGGAGGGAGGGCCTGGCGGCCTGTGTAGGAGGAGAGAGGTCCAGAGCCAGGAGGGGAGAGAGCAGTGGGCAGGTGCCCCATGGGGGCTGGAAGGAGGAGCACGGTCCAGGGCCGGGAAAACAAAAGGCAGGCGTAAAACTTTCCTTTCTCCTCTTGGGCTGTTTCTTATTTTCTTAATATTTAATGTTGTTCCAAGGAAAAGTTTTAACTTAGTATGGACTTTACCAGTTATCTTTAAACTGCACCGTGCCAGGTCAAGTACAGACATAAACATAATTCAAACGTGGAACCACCAGTATCACAGTTTGAATTTCTACCTTGTAATACCTGTGCAGCTCGTTCTGACCGGAGCAGCTGAAGGGCTAAGCAGACACACTCCCTCAGTCCCTGGCGAGTGAGGCCTGGGGAAAGGGCACCCTGCGGCTGGCTCTCCTGTTCCTCCAGAGCATCGTTTCCCATGAAGTGGCTGTGAGGCCCTGCCAGTCACCAGAGCTGAGAAGGGAAGGGAATGTGGGACAGAAGTCTGAAGCCCAGGACACCACTACAGTAGAAGGCCTGCCACAGGGCCCCGGAGGGAGCAGCAGAAGCCACATCTTGGAAAAGACGAAGTGGGGAGCACAGAATCGTGTGTGTACCAAACGAGAACCACGTGCAGGATCAGAGGCAAAAGGAACACCGTCTTACACCGACCGACCCGGGCTTCCTCCAAATGCCTTCATTAAGGCAAGCACTAAAGGATGCGTTCCGAGGAGAGAATGCCTGGATGAGAGGCGGAGGCCCTCGTGGTAGAAAACAGAAGCTCATGTGGACGTTGATTCTGCCCAGTGCGAACAGTGGCGCCCACCCGTTGAAGAAGAGGAATAAGGCAGGAGAGGCCTGGAGTTCGAGTGCCCCAAGATCCCGCCCTGTCTCAGAGGCTGCAGCTTCTGATACGCTGTATGATTGTAAGTATGCATTTCTAGGGTGACAGCAACAAGAATAGAAACAGGCTTCATCTTCAAGGTGATAGAGAAAAAAAGGGCGCAAAAAATTTTAATTGAAGAGGAGAGAGGAACCAATGGCAGGACAAAGAAAACAGGACAGGTGGAGAGCGGTGAGTTTGCCGGCAGGTACGAGCCCTGTTACCTGCAGACAGAACCATGCCACAGCTGGGCTGTCTCCCCGCAGCAGTGCGGGTTCTGGCGGCAGCTGCCCTGTGCACTCTGCTGCACCACAGCCTCAGAGACCCGCCTGTGTGGCCAGGGACTCAGCTGCACGGCCATCCCGTCAGGAGGAACATCCGGGGCCCAGAGGAGCAGAGGCCAGCGTCCAGTAGCCACTCTGTGCAGTGGATGGAGAGCAGAGCAGGAGAGCAGAGCTGGCATCCACGGTCTTGCCCTCTAAGGCAGGGTCCTCCTGCCACTTGCATTAGGTTTCACCTTCTTTCAAAGGAGCCACTGGTGTGACCCCAGCAAGCTCTCACAAATGACATCAGTGGCCACCCTTCAACAACCCAGCCTGAAACTGTATACTTTCCTGTGACATGAAGGGTCTGGTACAGGTGGCCACAGGCCACCCTACTCGAAGTGCTGGTGCACAGTCCTCGGTGGGTGACAGGAATGTGAAACACCCACACAGCTCATGGCCGAGCAGATGTCAACGTATGTTTTGGTGGTGCTAATAGAACAAAAGTTAAAATTAATTTTAGGAGCTTTTTTAAGGTGATTACTCGAAACTTTTAAGAGTGCATGTGGCTGGGCTGTACTCCTTTGGTCAGTGGTCAAGGGCGCCTCCTGAGCCATGCCATTAGAAAGTCCTCAAAACAATTGTATCATGGCTTCTATCCATCAGTCCACAAAGGTTTTTAGATGAGTGTGCGATATACCTCTGAGGTGATGAGAGAGAGTAAAGTCAGGTGCAGTCCATGCCCCAAGCCCTGAATGCTGCCACTCACTTCCGGGGACTCTGCAGCCTCTGCTCCTTGCTTTCCTCCTACTCGGGGAATCAGTCTTTACAACTTAATTGAAGTCCAGGAACTGCTCACGCTCCCCAGCCCATCTGAGGACCAGTTTTGGACTCAGAGCCTTTTGTGATCACAGCATCACTAATCCACCCAGGCATTACTTCTAATGTGTGTTCCTAGGAAATTGTAGAGGGTTTGTGGGAGACACACTAGAGCAGGCTACGAGGGCAAACCCGTACCACTCTGTAAGCACAAGAGTGATAGAATCAGCCTCCATCCTCAAACCGACTGGAGGTGGCATCCCCCCGAGAGAAGGGCATATACACAAGGGTTGAACCTTTGTAATTTGGGAGGTTATACCCAGCCACACCTTGCTGTGTATTTGGAGCTGCTTTGTCTGCCTGGCCCAGAAGTGGGAGAGAGGAAGTCACCTGTGAATATGTGTGACATCTGCATAATCCTGAGCTCTGATCCTATGAACTAGCTGCACAAAACCTGTACTCGTTTTGCATCATCCTATGACTCCTGTTTATCGCCATGAGGAGGTGACAGCATGCCCTGCCACAACCACCCAGCGGTCCTCCAGTTGAGCCTTTCCGTCCTCAGACTGCTGTGCTTTTCTAGATCTTTTTATATCAAAGTGTATCACCTTATCAAAGAAGTGGGCTTGGAAGCCACTCCAGAATGCCGGAAGGACAGGACTTTCAGAGCAAGTTTCCTGTAGTCTGGGGACAGAACCGCCGCCTCTGTCCCAGTGCTGGCAGTGAGTGCTGCAGGCTGCTGTGGGAGTCGACCCCTGTGCCCGAGAGGCTGCTTAAGGGCCTCAGGCAGGGAATACTTTGAAACCTCCAGTTCAGAGCCAATGAGAAAAGCAGGGTGAAGTCAGTCAAAAGAAGGCCACCGTCTTTCCCTTGGATTCTGTGTTCTTATGTCACACTAAATTCACCTAAATGCAACCTCTGTGAGGAGACGGCTGGCCAGCAGAGCGGTATGAACCAGCTCTGCTGGTGCCAGGAGTTGTGGCTTAGAGTAAATGGTGCCAGAGCACGATGACAATGTGACCTAATTTTGTAAAATCCTATTTCCTGTCTCCTACTTTTAATTTCAAATGCATTCTTTGCTTCTTTGCTAGAGTTTACAACCAAATAAACTATAGGGGAAGAAAATATATTTCCCCCCACCCTCCTACGTTCTTCACCTGGACAGTCTGGTAAATTAGAATAACAAGACAGATGGCCAGGAGACACATACCCCTTTATGAGTCTCACGTGACATGGGCGCCTTCTTGAGGACGTGAAGTCCTGAGCAAACAGCTGAGCTCGGGGGTTTTGCTAGGATAGATGAAGACTGGAAAGTAGAAGGGAAAATGACAGGGCAGAAGATGGAAAAACCTGGCAAGGCCTGTCCTTCAGGTACACGGAGCCCTCACAGGAGGGCACTCATCCTGACCACAGGGGAGGGGCAGGGCAGGGGTCAGAGTTCTCCTGGACTTGCTGATTCTCCTTCACGAAGGAACACACCTTCCTACAACTATTGAGCGTGTCAAGGTGCTGCAGCATCTCCGAGTAGTGTGTCCTGACCCCACCATGACATTTTTAGTCATCTGTCCAGAACGATTGCCAGGATTTATAGTTACTGCCCAAAAAAGCATTGTTCAGACACAGACTTGAGGCAAGTTAGTTAACAGGGGGTTAGGACTCCAGGAAGCTCCTCCCCTCAGCCTGCAGTCTCTTAGGCAACCTCTCCCGTCCCCAGTTCATAGAGATCAGTCACCGCATCCTGTGCTCCTACGACACCAACATAGAAGAACTCTTCTCGGAAATCGATCACTGCTTGGCTGTGAACCGAAGCGTTCTTCAGCAGTTGGATGAAAAGTGTGGGCAAGAGCTCACAGAAGAGGACTGGGAGAAGATCCAAGTGCAGGTAGGCTTTGGACTGCCTAGTGACCCCTGAAGGAGTAGACTGAGGCACGGGTGAGTAAGAGGGCGGGAGGAGCTCCACAGGGGTCCTTGGAGGACGCAGGAGCCCGGGAGGCCTGCCCTAGCTGGACCTGCACCCATATGGGACGGTAGGCCTTTATGAGCCAGGTAGTGGCTGCCAGGGTCCCTTCATGGTGAAATCGCTTAGATGCCGTCGGGCTGATGTGTTTGCTGAGCAACCAGAACTCTTCCTAAAGGTCTTCTGGGACTCCCCCCCCCATCCTCTCCTGCACCCACAGAACCCAGGGACAGAGAGAAAAGGCCTCCCATGACTCAAAGCCATGGGGGGAAACAACACATCCTAAGTGTAGGGACTCAAGTATTGTGAACATTTCTATTTTTATTGTTTAATTAGAAGGAACCATGTTATTATATGATTAATGCTCAGTATTTTACAAAGTAATTTTGTTTTAAAACTGCTTGTTACAAGTGGGTTACTATCTCTTCCATTTTACGTGTGTGTGTGTGTGTGTGTGTGTGTGTGTGTGTGTGCGCGCGCGCGCCTATAATTTGTCATCTGACAGAGTGAACTTGGTCCTTTAGAAGATTCACTCCGGGTCTGCAGGTCTCCGGGTCTGTGCATCTAGCCTGATGGGACTAACCACCTCCCAGGACAAACCTGTTCACCCTGTGTTGCAGGCTGCTCATCGGGAGATCTGCGAGTGCTCCATCTGCCTGACCCCGCTCTCCCTTGATGTACAAGCAGCCCTGGGGACGAGCAGCCACCCGTGTCCCCGTCCCCGGGCCACAGTCCTCCTGTCCTGTGCGCACCTGTTCCACCACACCTGCCTACAGGCTCTGGAGGAGTTCTCCGTGGGGGATCGATCCCCCTTCCACGTGTGTCCTCTCTGCCGCTCCTGCTACCAAAAGAAAATTCTTGAATGTTGAGAAGTTGTATAGTTCTGAGGAGAAAACTTAAGGACTGCATTGAGTTTTGAGTTAAATACTACAGGGCCATTTCTAACCCAGTGACAACTCTTGGTAATTACAGAGAAGAAATATAACTGTATTGCAAAACCTGCCAACCAACCTATCTAGTTTTAGCCTTTATTTATTTAAAAAAATGTCAGATTCCTTAGTTTAATCTCTTGAAATAAAATGAGGAATTCTGTCATCTAAAATAGTTAGTGTCTGACCAAGAAGCTGAGAAACTGAAACACTTTTAAGTTAGAGATGTTTTCCACCAACACATACCTTACAGTCTGTTGGTCCTAAACTTACTTTGTAATAATCATTTTATTTTGGGTAATAGATTGCTGTTGTAGTTGAGAACTTTGTGTAAAGCAATAAAATAAAAATATTCCATGTTATTCGATAGAGTAAGTCATACTTCAGTGACAGAACAGCAGACTACTGTAGCCGCGACATGAGATGACCAAGCAGCCCCACTGACAGTTGTCTCTGAGGTGGAGACTGGCTGCAGCGCCCTCCTGGCTCCCTGCACAGCATCCCGCATGCTTCAGATCACCACTGTAAATCCCGCCAGAGAAGAATAACAAGGAAAGTCTGTACGTGGTCAGTACAGATGTTATTCTGAATATTTTTGATCCAGGTTGGCTGAATCCACAGATGCAGACCCCGTGGATAGGGGCTGGTTATTTACAGTGGCCAGTTAGAGTGGCACTGCACAGAGGAGACCCCACCCAGTTCCTGCCAGCAGAGCAGTGAGGCAGGCCAAGGGTCCACCCGTCAGGCCTGCCAGCGCCACGGCTCCTTGACAGCACCCCTTGTAGATCTGCTTGAAGAAGACAGACCAGGCCGATAGGTGGGGTCTATGTGCAGAAGTAGCACAGCCTGGCCCAAGGGTGGCAGAAGGGCAGGCTGCCAAGCATGTGACATGCCAGGGTCCAAACTAACCCAGAGAAGTGACCATCCATATTTCTGTTTATTTTCATCTCAGCATTTTTTACTTTTGGTACATATAATTATGGGGAATAATGGGATTCACTGGGGCACATTCACACTCTGGCATGGTTTTTTTTATTTATATGTGAATAAATGTGCATGTTAGGGTTTGCTCAAACCCTTTATTATGATGGGTATATGACATTACAAAATCTATAGACTGATCTGGAGAATGCTTTGTACAATTAGCAGGGGGATGCCACATCGCAGAGCCCCACTCCTTCACTCAGAAGGCCCAAGCAGCAGATGTGTCTCCCGCTCTGACAGGCAGGGCACTGTCCTGCAGCGAGGCCATGGGCAGTGACTGCACTGCCCTGACTCGGAACCTGCACAGAGCACTGGTGACAGCGAGTCCACTCCTGCTTTGGCTGGTGGTCTGTTTCTGTTCTTTGCAACCAAGTGCTCCCTGGTGCTACTTGCGGGCAACAGGTCCTCAGGAAAGTCAATGGGGACAGAAGTCTGGCATTGGTCATGGGACCCCATCAGAGATGAGTACTGAGGGATTGGTCTCAGGCACCCTGTGACAGTAAAGACCAAGTAGGTGATTATGGAAAAGTGGCCTTCTGGGATGGCAAGCCTGTGAGGTGTGGAAACAACTGCAGCACAGGAGGAGAAAGCTCTTCCACAGACAATCTGAGCACAACGCTTTTGGGTCCAGACACGAGGACATGCAAACCTTTACACTGCCTCATCACTGTCCCATTAGGTCTCCCGGATGGAAACTGGAGTACTGACTGAGAAAGAGGGCGCGAGGCTGTGTCCCGGGTTTCCCTGTGCTTCCTTGCCAGGCAGAGCAGTCCCTTCGCAGGCGCTAGCCCCCTGGGTCACCTTGCAAGATGAAGCCCATTCTCCTCCTGCCTTCTCCTCACACCTCCCTTCTGTCTTTAATCCTCATAATTAAGAGCCTGGCATGCTCCGGGTTGGAGGCAATTACAAAACCACCACCAAGTGCAGGAGAAAATACTTGAGAGACTAGTGGAGCTGGAGGCATTTATAACAATTAAGGTTACAACCCACAATGAGGATATAACTGTCATGAATCTTTATGAACCAAGAAAACATAACTGTACAGTGCTTGAATCAAAAATGGGTTGCCAAGAGAAACTGTCAGAAAAAGGAATTAACTCACTTGTCAAACCATAAACAGATCAAGAAAACAAAACGTCTGACAAGAGTGCATTGTATTCATCTCCACACAAATGTTGACTGGGTATCTGGGTCATTTACGTGTCTTCACTATTATGAATAAAACTGCTGTGAATACTCATGTACACATAAAAAAAGAAAAACTAGAGGGTCTTTTTAAGGATGCTGGGAACATCTGTGAAAGTTGGCCACATACTAGACCACGAAGAAGCCCTCAAAGGAGAAAGGTTAAAAGGGATGAGACCGTGTTAGACTGTCATCACATGCCTTTGAATGTGCTGCCCGCGGGCTCCTCCATCCCTGGCCTCCAGTGGGCCCATGGACTCACCAGACCTTGACTCCAGGCTTGGCCCTGGACCTGTCTGACCCACGGGATGCTGGAGATGGCGCATACTCTTCTCCCTGCCTCAGGCCGCAGCTGATCTGGGGTGAGCTGGAGAAGACCCAGTTCCAATCAAGAAATTGCCTGGCAGAGACATGAAACGCCCTCTGGGTACAAGGCCATCTTTGGGAAAGACCAGAGAGGACTTTGAGGGAGGAGGGGGACCATACAAAGGACAGGAGTTAGGCAGAGCAGGGGATGGGACACTCTTTCCACAGGCAGAAAGGCTCAGCTCACGACACTGCAGCTGAGAGCCTCCCTGCTGCTGTGCAGCATGGAGGGGAGAAGAGTCGCTGGTGCAGGTGGCAGTTGACACACCCTGCCACTCCTCCCCAGAGGGGTCTAGCCACGCAGTGTTCCATCATGGAAAGACCATGACTGCGCTGTAGCCTGGAGTGATGAAGGTGTTCTGGGATCTGATGGCGGTGATGGCTGTACAACCCTGTGTCCATATTTAATGCCATGAATTATACGCTTTAAAAGAGTGGGTTTCATGGTAGGAGAATTCTCTCTGTTAGGGTATACATATTTTTAAATCTTGCAGTGGGGAAGGCCTAAGTATGACACAAGAAATTCATAGGATATGCAAATTTTGACATCAAGATTTAAAGTCTTCATTCAGAAAAACATTGTGAACAAGTTAAAAAAAAACCTGAAAACTGATAGCACTTATGATACACCAGAAAGACAAATAGTATCCATAATATATTTTCATAAATAAGGAAATTATGAAATACCAGAAGAAAAATGGGCTTAGTGTATTTAATGATAATTCACAAGAGCAGAAATAACAGAGTTGCTCTAGTATTCAAAGTATCTGCCCTCACAAGATATTAAAAAATGCAAAGCAAAGCAATGAAATGTTTGCCTGGAGTGGCCACTAGTGTGGAAGGACTGGTGAGGCCTGTGCCAGTCACAGAGCACACTCTCCACACTGCTGCAGCAAGTGCGGGGGTCCATTCTGGAGGCTGTTCAGAACTGCCACGCTCTCTGATCCAGGACTTCTGCTTCCAGAAAGTCATTCTGGGGAGGTATCAGCAACCCAGATGTGTGCAGCAAGGTGGGTCGGTCATCAGGAGGTTATCACACACAGCCACGCAGCCACACAGCCATGCAGCACAGGACAAGCCCGCCTCTCCTGGAATGGAAGGATCCAGGAACACAGGAAGTCACAGGTGAGGCAATCCTGGGCAACCACGCCGAATCACCATGGCCCCACACAAACACTGGAGTTTAAGATGGAATGAAATTAATCAGGGGAAACGTGTTTGTGATCCAGTATTGTGCCTTCTGCAGAGTTGGACATGGTTGACATTTCCAGGACAAAGCCACACAAG
Source organism: Urocitellus parryii (assembly GCF_045843805.1). Classification (NCBI taxonomy): domain Eukaryota; kingdom Metazoa; phylum Chordata; class Mammalia; order Rodentia; family Sciuridae; genus Urocitellus; species Urocitellus parryii. The sequence continues at coordinate 3,994,217 of NC_135533.1, forward strand.
AAAACTATGATTAATGTCTGACACATGAGACTTGAAGCTTGGCCAGGTGAGACATGATGAAGATACAGAACTGAGACTCAAAACTGATTTCCTGCCCATGGCAGTCTTTTAACCTACCCAACATCAATCCAAAATCCTCTTTGGAGTTGAAGAAACTGAATTTTTTTTTTTTTTTGGAAATTACACAAATGAAAGTGTCCATAAGGATAACGGAGGGCATTTTGAAGTCTCACATGAACTAGATGAAGACCATATAACTTCTAAGGAAACAATCAGCTTCAGCTATTATACACTGTTAACAATTTTTAAATTTATATTTATGCTATAGACGATCTGCTACAACAAACTGGACATTTAACTTAAAAGTCAAGTCAATATAGAATATTTAAATAAATGATCAAAAGTAACAGCTAACACAAACCATGTGCCCAGGTGTACCTGGTGGGTATGACACACCAGTCCACTGCAGCAGGGCAGCCAGGGTCCTGGTGCGGAGGTTACACAACTTTACACAGACACAAGCCCCGCCCACCCTCCACCAAGCAGGAGAGCCGAGGGTTTCCTCTCTTGGCAAGTGTGACACAGATCACTGTGGTTACTGTTTTCCAACCTGGACCACAACCCCAGGTGCCATCCTCACTAAACCGTGGGACAGACGCGGCTGTGCTGAGAAAGCTGATTCCAGGGAGGAGCTGCCACTGCAGGGCCCCCTCTAGCATGGCGGTCATGGGAGTCTGCCAAGTCCACGCTGTTCTCAACCAGCAAGCAGCAGCAGCTTGAGGTTCCTGTCACAGCCTCCCCAGAGCACAGGACAGGAGACCCGGAAACCTGGGAGGCAGACAGTGGTGACAAGCTGAGTGGGGTCTTACTTTACTAGCTGTCAAAACAGTTTTCCTCCTTTCAAAGCACACTCGCCCACACTAGTAAAGCTGGCCTGTCTCACAAGAGCCTCCAGCATCCTCAACAGGTCCCGCCCAAGACCGAGGTGATGATCTTGAAAATTGATTGGGCCTTTGAGTACCTTGCTTCGGTTCTTGAAGGAACCCAAGATGACAGGGCTCTGCTGTCTGTCCATAGAGGGACTCCTGGGTGAAGTTTCCTTGGCTACAAAGTGGAAGGACAGGGCCTGCTTCCAGCATTGTCGTGGGGCTGAAGGAAGTCACATCTGTGTGTGAGTCCAGGTACACACGCGGGGCAGCACGGCAGCTGCACCTAGACAGAAGACACCGTGACAGCTTGACACCCTGTCATCACTGTTGGGGGTTAAAGCGGGTTCCTTTTGCAAGTACACACGAGATTGGTCTCATAATCACACCACAGACATTGATCTGCACTAACTAAGTGTCAGCTGCATCTAAGTGAAAGGACATTCACTTGAGGGTCTCAGGCCAGAGACGGGCAACCCCTCAGCACATGGACAGTGGGAGGAGAGGCGCCTCCAGAGACTGCCTGGTCTGAACATTCCAAATAAGCCAACAGGAGTTACCAAGAAACCAAGAAGGCTGGGGCTAAACTTGGACTGGCCACCATGGCCATCCAGTTCTCCAGCTCACTGTGGTCTTACACACCTTCAGCTCTCTGCACTGGGTTCCTTTATCTGTAAAATGGGGGTATTTCCTTATTTTACAGGGAGGTTCTGAGGGCATGGGAGCTCATGGGCTCTGCCCCAAAGCCCTGTTATACCAGCCCCCGCCTCCAAGTCTTTGTGATAAGACTCCACAGTGAGAGTTAAAACAAAAGACAAAGGGAGCCACTCCAGCCTGCACCTAGGCAGAGAGGGCCTGCCGAGACCCACGCACAGGAACGCACGCAGAGGCGGCCAGCACTGGGGCTGGCAGTGCTGCAGTGTCCCTCCAGTATCCAGGCCCACTAGGGCCAGCTGCACCGCACACCTCGACTCCTAAGCTTTACTGTTAGTCACTTCACAGCAGCATTTCAAAGGAGAAGCCAAGACTTCATGACATTCACAAGCCTCTCACAACTGACGAAGCTTTCGCGAGACATGGCCTGTCTGAACCCGAACTGCCTCACCTCTGGCACAGGAGTCCTCTGCAGCCACTCACAGCACCGGATGCCCAGATTGTCACATGACCCTTGCAGGCCCCACTTCCTCAGGACCCTGACAAGCACAGATGCGACACCAAGGCACACCCAACAGTCAGTGACTGCTGTCTGGTTTTCTAATCGGATTTTCCTGTTGTCTGGAAAAAGGACTTTTTCCTAATTCAATCACCTAAATTGGAGGTTGAAGCTTCTCTTCACAGGCTGGTGGTATGTGGCCTGAGTGACCCCCTATAAGACATGAATAGATCATCCAGTTCTGAAATCTCACCCATCATATTCACGAGTCTTCACCATTTCTGATTTTAATTACATTTCTTGAAGTGTGACAAGTAATTTACATATACAGTACTTTTGGTATTTGTAATATTGAATTTTGCCTTAACAATATTCAAAAGCCAAAGACCAAAACAAAAAAACAAAAAAGTCTTTACATTAGTTCTTCTTTCAAAGTAGACTCCAAAGTTGTTTTTCAAACTCAAGTTTACTATCCAGTTCTAAATTGAGAAATTAACTTAGAGGTTCATGTCTAGTATTTAAAAAAATAACACTAGAACAAAACAGAAAACACCAGCATGCAGCACACACAGCCAAAGTGCATACTGAGCATATGAACTGAGTTACTGAGTGAAGTGTGCTGCTCATAGTGGACAAGAACCCACAGAGGCCCTGTGCATTGCCAGTGAGCCGACAGAGGCTGGCAGCGTTTCCTCTGCAGGACTCTGGGTGAAGCTGGCTAGACCACGAGCAGGAGCTGCTCAGTCCTAGGAAAGAAATTAGAGAAATCAAATAAATCTAATTAGCTTCAATAACTCAAAAAGAAAAAACATGCTTTCAACTACTGGTGTTTCATTTTTGGGTTGCAAACAAATTTACCTACTAACAACTCTACAACAAAAAGAGAGTGACATTATCCACCTCTTCCTCTACTCGACATTTCACCAGAATAATTATTGCCCTTTGTAAAACTGAAATGGAATTTGCCTGTAAATAAGCTTTAGGCATTATGGAATAAAATACATAAACTTAAGTATTTGTAAACCAAATATTAAATTACTATTTACAAAACTTTAATTTCTAAAACATTTTAAAAGTCACACAAACTATCTTATAGAAACAAAATAATTTACTAGTGTTTCCTAACATTGCTTTTTAAAGATTATACTAGTTTTTTAAAGTTCAAAAAGTTAGTATTGCATGTATGCTCTTCCTGTGTGCATTAAATACTGTGCTAAACACAGGCAAGCACACAGGGGCTTGTAAACAATAGGACCCTGTGCCACAGGCCCACGAAGTCATTACTGAAGCTGCAAGGATAGTCTGCAGCACCTGGCAAAGCCAGGCAGGTGTGGCTGCTGCAAGCAGAGGCACACATGCCTCTGATACACATGAGAGGCAGAAAACCCACACTTCTTCCCTGCCCACTGACTAGTCCTTCAGCACAGCAATGTAAGAACCAGTGTGTGTTGTATGTGTGCAATTTCACATGAAGTCTGGTTTAAAGCAAGTCTCTAAAACAGGACATACATAAAGTTCATGAATACTAAATCTAAGAAATATCCCAGAAAATCACTAAAAACCAATACAAATGTTATAATTTACAAAATTTTTAACTGTAAAATCACTTAAATATTATAGAACCAATTGACAATAAAAAGCTAAGTCCCCTCAACAACCTTGTTAGGTATAACGCCTGATGACCTTTTAAAATGGGAACTAGGACTGGGGTTGCAGCTCAGTGGTGGAGCACTTGCCTAGCATGTGTGCGGCACTGGGTTCGATTCTCAGTACCACATATAAATAAATAAAATAAAGGTCTTTTGACAACTAAAAAATTACTTTAAAAAATAATAAAAAAATAAAATGAAAACTAAAGGCAAGCAAGAATACCCCACTTGACTTGAGGCAGTCACTCGGGCACCCTGTCCATCTAGAATAGCAAAGTAGCTGCAGACTTGATGACCTCTGAGCACTCGGAGTACTGTCCTTCAGAGCCTGTTCACCTTCTCTTCCTCCAGCATACAACTACAATAAAAGAAAGGCCCCTGAGCGTGACCGTCCTCACCAGGACTCAGAACACGTGGCCTCGGCAAGCTGCCATCCACTTGTGTGGTTCTCATACAAACCAGCATCCAGCATTATGTCCAGCAGAGCACCTGCATTCGAGTACACCTCACTCCAGAGGAAGAGCCCTGTGTGTGTGACCACAGCAGAGCCTGGCAGGACTGTGGCTGTGCAGCAGAACTCTGTATCTCACAGTCACAGGCACAGGGACCCCAGGGGAGCCACCCTTCCATTTGGAGCTCAGCCTGTCTCCACAGCAATGAAAGTACACCCAGCGAGTGTCTGAGACTGAAAACCCAGTACACACAAGACCTGACTTGAGTTCTCAGATGGAAAAGACTTCCAGATAAAGAAGAAGTGGAGACAGACACTAAGAAGTTTAATATTTTACTAAAAAAAAAGTTTTATACATCTTACAAATATCCAAGAACTCTCTTTTTGGAAGTGCCTTGAAACTGGTTTAAGTTAAAGATGATTTTGGTATACTCCTGAGTTTTTTTCTGTACTCTCCTTACTTGATCTGCTCAAAGTATGAATTCCAAGTTTCAGTAAAATCAAAGCTTGCAACTAATACTAAAATTGGGACAATTAACAGTGAAATTAGAAAACAGCTGGTATTTATAATCTTCTAGGCATGTGGATCTTATGCTGAGAAATCCACCGTTACTAGACTGGTGGTATACACTGAGTGTTGCTGAGAACCACAACTGAAAATGAATGTTTTTTTATTTTAAAACTAAGCTCATTGATATGAACTCAAAAAGCAATGTAGAGATATAAATAAAGGATAAGTACACTCAGTGGAACTTATAAATATACAGTTTAAAGTTTCTTTTTTGGTGGTAAGTGGAAATACTGTTTTTCAAAAACACCTCCCTACCCCCAAAGCAAACTTTAAATTCAACAATTTGGAAAAAAAATGACCTTTTACTTTTGTCTGAGCACAACCTAAAGCCACACACTGAGTGCATGTGACACATATCCACACAGCTGTGCAGGACTGACCTTGGTGCCAGTGGGCCAGCCATGTGCTTTGGCATGCACAGCCCTGGGTCCCTCCTGGTGACAGCAATGCAGAGCATCATGTTTGTGGTCTCAGTTGTGGACTGAAGAGTCAAGAGGCCATCCCAGCAACTACTGACCTGCCAGTGTCTGAGTGACTGGCAAGTTCCGTGACGGTGCAAACCTATGCTTAACATGGAAACCACTAATCTTAGGAGTTCTGGGCGTTGAACTGGTAACTTTTGTAAGTTGGAAGTTTAAAATGGCATATACAAAAGTAGCAAAAGCCTGAAGAATATGAGGAGAGAAGGGGTTTCTCGCACTCAGCATTTACATTTTTCATAAATGTCACAGAAGCCAGGAAATTAAGTGATCTTTGAAAAAAATGCTTTAAAAAGTTTTAAATGTACATGTAGCATAAAAGGCAAAATCTAAGTTATGAGTGTACTCACCACTGGCAATTGTCACAAGAGGTAACTTGAGTTATATGCACATAAACTGTCCATTAGTTACAATTACTTAGTACTTCCTCTGTAACAGCTTACTATACTGTACAACAGAAGGTATTCCTGTGGTATCCACCAAGGCTCAAACTTTAAAAGAATTTAGTATTTTTCTCTTGGCTCAAAGTCTAATGAACTCTCTATAACATAAATCAGAAACTGTTTTTCTTTTGGTAAATAAAAATATAATTTGCAATTATTATAGCCCAATGCACCCACTGCTATGATGACTGGTACAAGCAGTTTCTACAAAACGTGAACCAGCTGTGATGATGCACCCCTGTGATTCCAGCTCTCTGGAAGCCGAGGATGGCCTGGGCAACACAGTGAGATACTGTCTCAAAAAGAAAAACAAAAACAAAACCACCCAGAATTTAGAAACTTCATTTTCTGAAGAAGCTTCACTTGGGGCCAACAGGGCCTTTTGAAGGCTTCTAAATGCTCAATAAAGCATTCAGTGGGGTTTGAGTGACTCTTCAGAAAGTCTGGACATCTGCCCTTCCTCGCATGTTCACTCCAGGTGGGGACTTTTCGTCTGGACAATGGCAAAGGTGTCTGCAGAAGAGTGTGCTTTTCCATAACATCACGAAAAACTTGTGTTTAACTAGAAACTATGGGGTACATCAGAAAGCTAAGTTTAAAAAATAAGATCAGTTATAGCCAGTTTCTTGGATAATGAAGAAAATGACACTGACAGGCCCAGTCCCTACACACAGACCAAAGTCGGTATGAAGTGCTCTGCGTTGACAGGAATGGCCTGAGTCTGGAGTCCCTGGGGCTCCTTGTTTGCAGAGTGGCACCCACTGCGGGTCTCACAGTGCCTTCTGGTGCCCATTTGCAGAAGGTTTGGTTGATTCTGAATCCCTTGAAGTATTTGATAAGTGAAGCTTATGAAGCCCTGCAGAAAGATTGAGAAAATGGTGAGAAACGATGTATTGTTGAGGGGCTGGGCAAGGGGCTGGGGTTGTGGGGAGAGAATATTCCATTTTATTGTGGAAGTTGCTTGTGCTGGCCAAATGCTTTCTAGGAATGAAGGATCTCTTCTCCCCACTGGCAGCTCACCCTGGGGACAATCGCAGTTGAAGACAGCTGCTGGAAGGAGGTCACACCCCCTTCCAGGATAGTCTGCCTCTAGCGACTGGCAGGCGTGAGGGGCCTCTTCTTACCTCAGTGGAGCTCTGAAGGGTCATCCAGAGTCATGACTCCCCACAGGGCCAGCAGAGGCTTCAAAGCTCAATTTCTCTTCACAGTCCCTCCATTCTCCCCTTCCCCCTTCCCCCATAAAATCTCCTCTTGGCAAGCTCACTCCCATCATAGAGCATGCTTCCCAGAAAACCTGAGATGGAGATGTTCCCATTTTTATTTTAAAATACACATGCACACCTGGAACAGTGGTTCACACCTGCAATCCCAATGACTCAGGAGGCTGAGGCAGGAGGATGGCAAGTTCAAGGCCAGCCTCAGCAACTTAGTGAGACCCTAAACAACTAAGCAAGACCTTGTCTCAAAATGAAAAATAAAAAAGGGCTGGGGATGTGTGTCTCTAAGTTCAACCCCCAGTATTCCTCCAAAATACACATGCACTTATGCACATGCAGGAAAATGTAGGGAAGGAAACACCAGAAATATTAAGCATGTAATTAAGAAGAAAACTAATGGGAAAAAATTACCAAAAGGGACAGAAAGAAATAACAAAGGAACAAAACAAATATAAAAATACTCATCACTCAAAGATATTTTATAAAATAAAAATCATCAACTTTTTCAGTTGCATTGACTTCCCTCTAGCATCCTGTGCTCTCACTTCCATACTGTGCCGGACACGGGAAACAACAGTGTGCCCTCACAGGAAGGAAAGGTGGCACGAAAGCCTCAAACACTTTCATCAAAAATGAAACCCAGTGACACATAAGAATACCTAAGTACATTTACAAGAAAGAAATAATTTTCATGAAGCTCAGACCTTTCTGACACTTCAAAAATGAATGAAGAAAAGAAGACTCTTTTACTCCGAAAATTCCAGATAGTAATCTTCCTGTTAGGCAAATCTCAATTTTAAAAATTTCTGTCACCTGTTTATCTTAAGGAAAGAAAAAGTGAAGTTGAACTTATGCATGGCATTTGAATGGGAAGGAAAACAGGCTCCATCAAGAAAAAACAGTTCTGGTCCCAGTAATGGCCAAACCACTGAGTGAGCAAGGAGGCCACGGGCACAGTGCAGGGCATGCATTCTGAAAACCTGCGCGTCCCTTTTCTGTGGTCAGCTCCAGAAACAACCCCCCATTACCACCATCACCATATGTCCCAGGAATTCTCTGAGATGGACACTGTTATTGCCAATGAACATAGTAGCAGAGGGGGAAGACTACAGGAAAATAAAAGGAAAAAAGGAGATAACTTTTAGAACCAAATTTTGCCTCTTTAAAAAAGTCACCCTTGAGGTCGGGGCTCATTCAAACACTGTAGGCACTTAAAGAGGACCTCCTTCTATGCCCAAATGGCCCCTGGAGAGCACCCCAAAGAGTAATGGAAAACACTTAAGAAAAGAAGGAAATAGACTAGCTTTTGCAACACACAGTGGCCAACATATGACAGCCCTTACCTCTGCGTGCCTACTAGAGGCCGCCTCGGCACAAAGGCAGCCAGAGCCCTCACTCAGCACCAGCTCACGGCCTCAGCCAGCCAGTGGCCAGTGGGGTTCTCCTGAGCAAACAAGTACACCTTAAGTTCGACTCCAGGCAGCTGACTGAGAGGCTCTATGAGTCCCACTTCATTTGCAGTTTTCATCTGGCCAGCATTATGAAACCTAGGCATTAACACTCATAAATTACCTGGTGCTCTGGCTGATAGTAGATGTAGCTATTTCCTTTCTGCCAGTACTTCAGTCAGTCACCCTCACAGGGCACATTCAAAGAAAAATGCACATGGACTGGTAGGCTGAGATCATTTTTTCCTCCCAAAGGTCACCAGGTTGGTGGTGTGAGCAGCTTTACTGCTGCTCATGTGGTTAAGTTATCTGAGAGTTGGACCTTAATGAATCAATCAATATCTTGCCTTTGAAAGAGCTAAAACCACAGTGTAATATTGAGTATAAACATTCAAATGGTGTCAACTTGGGAAAATGAGCTAATGCCAGGATTCTCTATAGCTCAATAAATTGCTGTTTCCCTTCTTCTGTCTTAAAACTACATACTCCAATCCCAAGATAGCTTATATTGTCCTGGTTGTCCTAAAATATAAAACTTGAAGTATGCTTAGCATTCATGTGGATGTAAGCATGAAAAGTATACCCATAGCTCACAACAGTTTTCACCATGGTCACCATGCACATGATGCCCGTGGTGTGTGGCAATGCCAAGACAATGCCAAGACAGCCACTGCTGTCATCCTGAATTAGTCTCACTTATTGAAGAGAATTATGGGTCATCCTGATACTTTTATTAAACTCTGAGCCTCAAAAAAGTTTTGAAATAGTAAAAGGCATCATTATCAGAAAACAGAGTTCGACAGTGTCATCCTCATCACCATCACCATGAGAATAAAGGAGCGGAGGCCCACTGGGTGTGTCAGGCAGTGTACAGAGCCCTCCGAGGATGCACTTCAGCAAGTATATGTCTTCACTGCCCCTAAGGAGGAAGAGTCACCCACCCTTTCACAGACAGGAGCTCTGAGGCTCAACACTGTGACTCCACAGAGGTCACAATCCTATGCGGTGGATCAAGAACTGAACTTCTCACATTACACACATTTAGAGACTGAAGAAAGACTTTAAGTTACCTGAAATGTCAAAATTATTAATTAGCATAAAGAAAAATACCCATAAACCTCAGGATTACCTAGGGCCTTGAAAAGTTCTTCTCGTACAGCAGAGGTGAATTTTCTGACCAGACACAATGTTGTCACAATGGCAAAGAGCAAATTGTAGGATAATACAATATAGAAATTCCCCAGCCAATTAAACCTTCCAAAGTCTCCAAGTAGATCAAATCTCGTGATTCCTGTTGGAAATAAATAAAAGAGCCCTTAATAAAGTCAGGTAAGATATATTTGTTACCAAATAAAGTACAAATAGGATCTAATTAGGTCTCTCTCCATTATGAGATGCTCTAACGAATGGTGCTGTGGACAACGCCTGGCTGTATCCCATGGAACCACCCACGCCAGCCCCACCCTGCTTCTTGTACACACCAGTCACTTGCAAGCAACAAGCAAGAGGATGGCACAAATGCCCAGCACCTGCTCAGAATCCGTGCCTCCTTTAAAAAGGAAGCTGCTGTGCTGCTTGCCTGGGGGGATGTGGTGACTGCAGCTGGCCTCAGAAACCAGAGTCCTACTGAGGAGGGTGTAGAAGCAAATCCTCACACTGCCCATCTCCTGGGGTGAGATAGACTGTCCCCAAGAACAGCCAGATGCCCCAGCACCCTCTGACCCAAGTATATGTCTTCACAGTGTACAATACTTAATCTTTTTTTTCTTTTTGGATTATTTATTGCCTATTTTCCCCAATAATTTTATTCCACTCCTATAATCCCAGTGCCCAGAGCAACACTTTACACATCTTAATATTGATTACATAAGAGAACAAATAAAGAGGATAATTTCCTTCCATAAAACATCATTAATCTGAATTAAATGCTACAGGTTTATAAACTAAAAGGGCAAAACTGGAAATGCAATGGGATTATGCCATATATGCTTTTAAGTTACTTAAATTTACCTACACACATATTTTTAAAAGTCTTATTTAAAAAAAATTTAATAGTCATTCTATTCAGTGAGCATGCACCCCAGGTCCAGTACTCACTGGAAAGAAAATGTGAATGGCAAGATTTTTCTGACCACTCATAGGTAAATAAATCCCAACATTTAGGTGGTCAGTCAAGTGAGATAACAGGATTATAAGAGCCTTCAAGGAATAAACTGAAGAGCTACTAGGGAGCCATGAAAATATGGAATTCCAAAGAATTACAAGAAATAACAGAAACCATCTACAGAACTGTACAGTTATGTACATCATATAATATGGGTGCCTTAAGGATTCTACAGGTGATTTCAAGAATACCTTTGACTCAGTCTCACACTGTCAGCTGACTTGTGACCTTGACTCTCAGCCTTGCCAACTGCAGAGAGCAGCACAGAACTGTATACACACAACAGAAAACCCTCTCACAGAAAAGGGTAAGAACAGGGGATCCAAGCCTGCTCTGTAGTCACTCCTACCAGAGACTTTCAGAAGTGTATGTGGAATTTGTCATGTGTTGTTATGAGATGGTGACAGCCATCTTGGCTGCAGCATCTCAGCTGTAAGTCCAGTAAAGCTTCACTTTGTTAAAGGAATGGGTATCTAATTATATATTTCAATTTTTCAAATAAAGCAGACTTTGAGGGAGCCTAGGAAGTTACCTGTAAACAAGCTATGGTCCTACCAAAACAAGTCTCCGTAATTTCAACTAAGACCCTAGATTGGCAGTTTATCTGACCTGCAGAGCAAAACATCCTTTTTTAAATCTGGTAAGGGTTATGCATTGCCTTACTAGAAAAACACACATATGTACATACACCCCAAATTTTGCACTCCATGAGGCTTATTTGTTAAGAACTGACAGGTCCCAGCCTGGGATGAAAACCCTGCCTCAAAGGTCCTGAGCAGTCTCACCTGCCCAACAATGTGTGGATCATATACTGCCCTGAGTAAAGACAAAATCTGGGCACATATACCTACCATGTGCTTTTAGTTATTCATAAACTATATATGTACTATTTACTAATATAAAACACTTTGAAAGTTACTAATACAAATACTAGGTCTAACGTTTTCTTCCCATGGTTCAGTGGCTGATCTTAAGAAACTTGGAAACCAACAGAACCTGCTATGTGGTCATTCGACCACCCTGGACTTGGCTGGCCCTATACTGTGACAGCACTACGTGGAATGAGAGTGGAGAGGTGAGGTCATGGGAAGCCCACAGTAGGAATGGGTGGTGTGCCAGAAGAGGAGGGTGGGCTTTGACTAAGACCACCTCAATGGACTTGACCTGGCATCCGAGAGAATCAGGGCCCAGGCCTAACAGGGATGTCCAGGGAAAGGACAGCCTTTAGCAGTAGGTGTGGTTCCCAGGATCATTCAGGTTGACCTCACAAAGATACACCCAGGAGCCTGCTGCCATAGAGTACTGGGAATCCAGACAGAATACTAGCTCCTGGGGACTAGTCTAAAATAACTGCTGTTTCCACTGCAACTTTTCTTAAAAAACTGAACTGATACTGACAAAGATTACTGTGGACAACACACATAGCTCTTTAATTCTGAAACTTGAAGCAAAAAAAAAAAAAAAAAAAAAACAAACTGAAGTAATCACTTAATATTCTGGCATTGAGGCTTCTATAGCAGCAATAATTAAAATTATTTTCAAATTAAAAAGCGCCAATGCTTAACACAATGCAGCCACACTCAGACAAAGCTTTGATTTATTAACACTTATCATATGAACATACAGTGCTTCAAAACCTGTATTTCTGGAGAAAGGCAAAAGGGTATTTGGACAGCAAATTTTAAAACACTACATGCCTAAATACACCCATTCAGAAGTTCCCTTTGTTTAAGGGTAAGTAAGAAGCTTAGTCAAGCCACACCTGGGCAGAAGGTCACATCACCTGCATCATATTCTTTGCTGAGAATAAAATACTCTTCATAAAAAGTTGCATGACAACTCCCCACCCCCACCCCCAGGATTCAATCAAAAATGTTTTAGGTGTAATTCTTTGAATAATAATCTTTTTCTACTCATACTTTAAAAGAACTAATGTACAGAATAAAACCTCATTTTAAGAAAGAGATGGCTACTCCACCCACAAGGTGAGTCAGACAACTCCTGCTGTTCTTAGCCCAGCTGAGTGGACTTGGCCTTTAGCAAGCACACTCGTGTTCTGCAGGAGGTGGTAGGAGAGCACTCAGAAGCTTGGCACACAAAGGACAGCAAAGGGACTTTGTCAATGAATTACACACGTGGCCTGTTGTACAAATGGCTGACGCAAATATCTATGACTTAGATGTAAGGCTGCCCAAAAGCACACAGTCATCTCATTATAAAAAACAAACTTGTACATTAAATTCTATTGAAATATTAGGATGAACATATTTTCTCTTTCTGGAAATGGTTAAATCACTATTCTGACTAGGTTTACAAATTCCCTTCTCTAAACCAAACTTTTAAAATAATTTTAGCTAAGATGGTATCAAAAACCAAACATGACTCAAGAGTATGAAATAATAAAGTCTACATCACTTTAAACATCATGACTTCCAGGATAATGTACTTAGGCTAGCTGTCAACTATTTTATTTGCTAGAAAAATCAAGGTATTCACAGACTAAGGAAGGTTCCAATGTGGGGCTGGAAAGGTAGATGACACTGCTAGATCAAATATTTTAACTTGTGACACATTTTACTGTGAAAGTATATTTTTGTTAAATGACATCAACTGGAAATATAATTACTGGCTTCAGATGCTAGCCTAGATGGAGTAAAGGCAATTAGATTTTCCATCCTATTTAAATATGCCCTGGCAGCCATAACCAATATCCACACAGACTTCAATATCCACTGGACAAAATATACAAAATGATGGCTTCAAGATCCTGGACACCAGGCAATGAGGGACAGAGATTGCTGGGAGATGAGACGTAAGGTGGGCCCCTATGTGGCACCATTCACAGCCTGAGACAGGCTTCAGGCTGCAGTGTACAAAGAAGGAGTCAGGCTCAGCCACCTCCCTGAGATGAAGAGACATAGCTTAGAGCATGTGGATGGCTCTGTGTCCAGAGAGCTGCACACAGGAGCCCAGGACGGCAGGCATGTGAGGGAACTCCCAGCCTAGAAATGGCATAGTTGATAACCTTAACAGTCCTTTAATTTCAAAAGCTAGAAAAAAACGATTGACTCTACAAGTAGAGATATGAAAGATATAAAATAGTCTGAAATTGACCTTCTTCAAAGGAAAATTACAATGGAAAATATGAAAAGTATAGTAGCAGATGGGATTAATGGCAGATTAGACAATGCAGAAAAAGAAATTAGCAAATTTGAAGATAAAGTAATAGAAACTCAAGAGCAAAAGAAGACCAAATAGTGAAAAGAGCATCAGGGAACTGTTTGTTGTTTCACTCCTGATGACTGATGTGCCTGTGATCAGAGTCCCTGAAAGACAGGGAACAGAAGAAAAATTATTTGAAGAAATAATAAATGAAAATCTTCCAAATTTAATGAATACTGCACACCAACAGATCAAAAAGCATGATGAACTCAAAGAAAAGAAATCCAAGGAAAATTATACCAAAGCACATAGCAACCAATCTGTTTAAAAGAATAAAAAAATAAATAAATAAAGTTCCCAAAAGAACTCATGTAAAAAAGAGCAAAAATTCTGGTTGCAAAGTATTTGTTGTTAAAGATAATGCAAAGACAATGGAGTAATTGTTTTTAGTACTGAGAGAAAAAAAAGTAACATAAAATTTCATATTCAGCAAAAATACCTTAAACACAAGGCAAAATAAATAACTTTCACTTACAAACAGCTGAATATTCATTACCCAAAGACTTACACTGCAAAGAATGTTAAAGAAAGTATTTGAGGTAGAAGAAAAGCAACCTCAGAAGGAAATCTGATTCTACAGAAAGACCTGAAAAGCAGCAGAAATGATCACCATGTGGATAAATATATTTTAAAAAAACTTCTTTAAACACTGTTAAACTTTTTTAAAAGGTCATTGTTTTAGGATGGGGTAGATGTAGTTCAGTGGTAGAGTGCTTGCCTAGCATGCATAAGGTCCTAGATTTGAACACCAGCCCTAAAGGAAAAAAGAAATCATCATTTAAAGCAAAAGCAAAGACCACATATTGTGAGGTTTACAGCATGTGTAAAAGTAAAATGTCTGATGACAGCAGCTCAAGAATGACATCAGAAGCATGGTATAGTGGAAGACTGCACTTTGCCCACCTATAAAAACACAACCAGACAGAGATCCACAAAGGAGACCAGCTCTGGAAGAGCCGGGCGCAGCCATGGAGGAACAACCTCAGGGTGAGGCAAAGAGCCGAGCAAACAGAGAAGTGCAGGAAGAAGTTTCACTTTATTGCACCTTAGCACCAGAAGAACAGGACAAGCCAATGGCCTCCCCAGCTGCACTGTCACACACACAGATCACTGGCAGTCCAACACAGCTGTGCAGAAGCCACTGATGCCCATCAAGTGGCATGTGCCATCATGGTCACCAGAAGCCCCCAACAGATTCTGCCACTAAAGAAACTGACAGCTGGTGCAACCACGGCTTACATCCTGCAGCTTCTGGCACTGAGAGTCTCAAGATTTTTGCCTCTGTAGATGGAGCAGCCCTAAGCCATCACCACCATACTGAGTCCAGAACTGCTGCTCCAACAACTGCTGCTCCAGGTGCTCTGGTCACAAGACCTAGAACAGCCGGTATATGCACCTAAAACTAGCCCTGCCTCACACCGCTCCCCTAGAGCCCAGTGTTTTGTTTGCTAGAGGCCAGCTACAGCCCCAAACACTGGCCTTGAATGCTGTGTGTACCCCCACTGACAACTGGCCCAGCCCCTGCCTACCCGTGCATACTTGCTGCTGGACCCAGGGGAACCTGGAGGACATCAACAGCCCTGGCAGCCATAACCAATATCCACACAGACTTCACCACTGAAACCCCACAACTGCCTGAGCCACCACACCACTGACCCCATCCCCCAGAGCCAAAGCCCCTGCAAATCCCACACTTGACATATGCATACCACTATGCCTGCGCTTCGTGCAACAGCACACTCCCACACATTGCCTAGGTAGTGACCCCCTGTCCCCCACAGCTGGGAGCTTTCCTTACTCAAGACCATCCATGAAGTCTAGAAGTTGATTATTGCCTCAACTGCCCAGATGTCAACACAAGGATACAAGAAAATGGGAAATCAGGAATACAATGAACTTCCAGTAAAAAAATAAATAAATAAAAAAATCCACATCCACACATTGCCTACCTAACAAAGAATCCAAAACAGTACTCTAAAAGAAATTCATGAGCTACCCAAGAACACACATAAACAGTTTAATGAAATCAGGAAAATAATATAAGAACAAAAGGAGAAGTTCAACAAAGAGACAGAAAACAAAAAGAACCAATAGAAATCTGGATCTGAGGACTACAATAATGGAACTAAAAATTTCAACAGAGCAGATTTGATCAAATGAGAGGTTTTATGAATCTATGACAATAGGTCATGTGAACTTATTCAATTGGAGGAGAAAAAAGGAAAGAAGGAAAAAGTGACAAAAGCCTACAGAACTTAACAATGCATCATCAGGCAAACCAACAGGTGCTCGAGAATGTTCCAGAAGAAGCAAGTGGGGCAGAAGGCTCATCTTAAAAAATAATAAAGGAAAGCTCCCCTTATTCCAGGTAGGGAAATATATATCCAGATTCAAGAAACCCACAAAACTCCACGTAGGGTGAATGAAAAAGAGTGGTCTATGCTAAGATATATTATAGCTTAACTGTTAAAAGTCAAAGACAGAAATTTGAAAGCAGCAAGAGAATAACAACTCATCTCCTATAAGGGAACCTCTAAAAGACAACTAGATTTCTCAGAGAAGCTCTGCAAGCCAGGAAGGAGTGAATGATGCATTATTCCTACTGAAAGAAAAAAACTGACAACCAAGAATACTACTCTACAAAGCTACTATTGAAAAATGAAGGGGAGCAACTCGGAAGGATGAGACAGGAGAACTGTGAGTTCAAAGCCAAAGTGAGGCGCTAAGCAACTCAGTGAGAACCTGTCTCAAATAAAATATAAAATAGGGCTGGGCATGCGGCTCAGTGGTCAAGTGTCCCTGAGTTCAATCCCCAGTACCAAAAAAAAAAAAAAAAAAGAAAGAAAGAAAAGAAAAAAACGCAGGGGATAAAACTCCATTGTGTATATACACCACATTTCCTTTTTTCCGTTCATTAATTGACTGTCACCTAGACAGTTTGACTACTGTGAACGTGCTGCTATAAACATGGGTATGCCTATACAGCTATAGTATGCTGACTTTGATTCTATAGGATAAAGACCAAGGAGTGGGATAGCTGGGTCATTTGGTGGTTCCATGCCTAGTCTTTTGAGGAGCCTTCGGACTGATTCCCACAGTGGTTATACTAATTTACAATCCCACCAAAAATAGTATAAAAGTTTTCTTCTTCTCCACATCCTCTCCAACATTGATTATTCCTTGAATCTTTTTTTTTTTTTTTTGCGGGGGTGGGGGGATACCAAGGATTGAACTCAGGGGCCCTCAACCACTAAGTCACATCCTCAGCCCTATTTGTATGTTTTTTATTTAGAGACAGGGTCTCACTGAGTTACTTAAGAGTTTGCTGAGGTTGGCTTTGAACTTGCAATCCTCCTGCCTCAGCCTCCCAAGCCACTGGGATTACAGGCGTGGGCCACTGTACCTCAGCCTATTGCTTGTATCTTGAGGATGGCCAATCTAAGATGAAATCTCAGTGTAGTCTTGACTTGAACTTCCTTAACTGCTAAAATGCTGAACAGTATTAGTTGGCCATTTATATTTCTCCTTTTTGAGAAGTGTCTGTTTAGATCATTTGCCAATTCATTAATTGGGTTACTAGGGGTTTTCTAGGTGTTAAGTTTTTTGAGGTCTTTGTATATTAAATATTAATATTCTGTCAAAAGTGTAGCTAGCAAAAATTTTCTCCCATTCAGTAGATCCTCTCTTCACATTCTCAATTGCTTCATTTACTGTGCAGAAGCTTTTTAATTTGATGCCATCCCACTTATTAACTTTGGGCATTACTTCCTGACCTTTAGGGGCCCTCGGGAGGAAGTCATTGCAATGACTTCCTCCCGAGGGCCCCTAAAGGTCAGGAAGTCGCAATGACTTCCTCCCGAGGGCCCCTAAAGGTCAGGAAGTCATATGCATCTATATGTCGACCCCACATTTTCTTCTAGGAGTTGCACAGCTTATTCAGCTATAAAGATGAATGAAATTGTGTCATATCAGATAAATGGATGGAACTTAAAAGCATTACGTTAAATGAAATAAGTCAAACTCAGAAACTCAATGGTTATATATTTTTATTGTATGTGGAAGCTAAAGAGAAAAAAAAGAAAAAAGAAAGGAAAATAGAAAGACGACAAGTAGAAGAGAAGAAGCAGGCTAGCAGAATCAAGGAAAGGAAGGAAAGGAAGTCACTAAGGATTGATACTAACCAAACTGTATTGTCACATCATGTGCATATACAAATATATAACATCAATTTCACTGTGTATAATTATAATGCATCCAAAAAATTCTGGATAAATTCTTTAAAAACTATGAAACAGAAAACA
Source organism: Urocitellus parryii (assembly GCF_045843805.1). Lineage (NCBI taxonomy): Eukaryota > Metazoa > Chordata > Mammalia > Rodentia > Sciuridae > Urocitellus > Urocitellus parryii. The sequence continues at coordinate 4,012,241 of NC_135533.1, forward strand.
ACCAAGTGATAACAGTAAGTCCTTACCTATCTATCACTACTTTATATGTAAATGCTTAAACTCCCCAATCAAAAGGAATAGAGGGCTAAGACTGTAGTTCACTGGTAGGGCACTTACCGAGCATGCATGAGGCTCTGAGTTTGATATTGGGGAGAAGACAAGACAGAGAGGATGACTGGATGAGAAAAAACAAATAAATAAAAAACAAGGAAGGTCCATGGGGCTGGGATTGTAGCTCAGTGGTAGACGCTTGCCTAGCATGTGTGAGGCACTGGGTTCAGTTTTTAGCACAGCATACAAACATAAAATAAAGGTTCACTGATAACTAAAAAAATATTTTTAAAAAAACAAGGTCTAGCGATACACTGTTTATAAGACTCATGTTATATATGAAGCTATACATAGTATCAAATGAAGGGATGGAAAAAATATTCCAATACAGAATAAGGATGACCATGCTTATATCAGAGAGAATAGACTTGAAGTCAAAAATTGTCAAAAGAGACAAAGGTCATATATAATGATCAAAGGGCCAAATCAACAAGATTGTAAATACATATTGTGTGTTCATCTGAAAAATACCTTGAGATAAACAAAAATTAAAATACAACTTAACAAAACTTAAGGGCTTCAGCAAGAGAAAAGAGGGATGTACATAGTGATAAATGTCCATGTTTAAAAAGAAGGACTCAATTAAACAAACTAACTTTAAAACTAGAGAAATTAGAAAAGAAGGGGAAAAAAACAAAGTTAGCATAAAGAAGAAAAAATATGTTGGTTAGAGTAGAAATACATGAAAATTTTGAAAAGCATTTTTAAAAAATCAGCTGGGTGCAGTGGCGTACACCTATAATCCCAGCAACTTGGCAGGCTGAGGCAGGAGGATCTCAAGTTTGAGACAAGTCTCAGCAATCAAATGAGACCCTATCTGAAATAAAAAATAATTTGAAATAAAGGGAGATTGAAGATGTAGCTCAGTGGTAAAGGGCCCCTGGATTTAATGCTCAGTACCAAAAAAAAAAAATTCAATAAAATGTTGATTTTTTTGAAAAGAATTGACAAACCCTTGGTAACGTTAAGAAAAAAAGGGAGAAGACTCAAATAACTAAAATAAGAAATGAAAGTAGGATCATTATAACAGATGACAGAGAAAAGAAAAAGATCCTAAGGGACTAATATGAACAATTATATACCAACAAATAAGATAACCTGGAAGAAATGGATAAATTCTTAAAGACATACAAACTCCCAAGACTGAATCAAGAAGAAACAAAATGCCCAAGTAGCCAATCAGTAATCAAAAACCTACCAATAAAGAAAAGCTCATCAGTAATTCAGCAGGCTGAGACAGAAGGCTCACAAGTTCGAGGCCAGCCTCAGGAACTTAGTGAGGCCCTAAGCAACTTACTGAGACCCTGTCTCAAAAAATAAAAAGGGCCAGGAATGCAACTCAGCAATAAAGCACCCCTGGGTTACCACCAAGCTACATCCCCAGCCTCCCCACTTTTTAAAACATTTTTTTAGTTGTTGATAGTACTTTATTTTATTTATTTATTTATATGCAGTACTGAGAATCAAACCCAGTTCCTCACACAAGCCAGGCAAGTGTGCTACCACTGAGCCACAGCCCCAACCCCCGACTCCAGTCCTTTCTTAAATTTTTAGACAAGGTCTCACTAAGTTGCTGAGGGGGCTCACTAAGTTGCTGAGACTAACCTTAAACTTGCAATCCTCCTGCCTCAGCCTCCCAAGTAGGTAGAATTATGGGCATGCACAATCATGCCTAGTGCAAACCCTTCTTAAACTCTTCCAAAACACAGAAGAAGGAAACACTCTCACTATTTTATGAGGCCAGTATTACCCTGATTTCAGAGCTAGACAAAGACGACACAGAAAAGTACAGGCCAATCAATATCCATGATGAATACATTTTGGCAAACAATTCAACAGCATATTAAAATGATTATATGTCAAAACAAGTGGTACTTGTGGGTAATAAGGAAGGTTCAACATATGAAAATCAACCAATGTGATTTCCTAACAGAATCAAAGGAAAAAAAAAAAACACCTGATCATCTCAGCAAATGGAGAAAAAGTGTCTAACAAATACAGCATCCTTTCATGGTTTAAATATTCTCTCAACAAAACAGTAAGAAGAAATTTACCCCAACATTTTAAAGGCAACATATGGAAAACTCATGGCTTACATCATAATCAGTGAGGGAAACTCAAAGCTTCTAAGACCTGGAGGAAGGTCAAGATGCCCCCTCTAGTCACTATTACCAACCACAGTACTGGAAATCCTAGCTGGAGCTGTGAAACTAGACAAAGAGAGAAAAGAAATCTGGATTGGAAGAGAAGTAAAATTGTCTCTGTTTGCAGATAAAATAATCATATACGTAGAAAACCCTACAGGACATGCACACATGTGTGCTCACGAGCAAACACACACATTCTTAGAACTAATAAATTCTGCAGGATACAAAATCAACATACAAAAATCAGTGATATTTTTATACACTAGTTACAAACTATCCAAAAACAATCCTTTAAATTAGAAATAGGATTAACAAAAAGGATAAAATACTTAGGAACTGACTTGGATCAAAGAAGTAAAAAAATTGTGCACTGAAAATTAATTTACAATGAAGGGAATTTTAAAAGATAGAAATATATGGGAAAACATCCTATGTTTGTAGATTGGAAGACTTAATATTGTTAAAGTATCCATACTACTTAAAGAAATCCACAGATTCAATGAAACCTATATCACATTCCCAATAGAATCTTTTTACAGAAATAGGAAAACAACCCTAAAATTCCTCTGGAACTCCAGAAAGCCCACAAAAGCCAAAGCAATCATGAGCAGGAACAAAACTGCAGGCACCACACTTCTTGACTTCAAAATATATTGTAAAGCTACAGAAACTCAAAGCAGTTTGATACTGACAAAAAAGACACAGAGACAACTAGAACAGAAGCGAGAACCCAGAAATAAATCTATGCATTATCATGAGCTGAGCACAAGAACACCAAGGACACCAAGAACACACAGGGGGGAAAGGACAGTCTTTTCAAGTATGAAGATGGAGAAGTGGACATCTTCGATGCAGAAGAATGCAGTCAGGTCCCTGTCTCACATTGCACACACACACACACACACACACACACAAAATCAACTCATACACTAAAGGCTTAAACATGACCATAAAAACCTCTTAGAAGAAAACATTCTCATGACCTTCTTTACACTGACCCTGGCAACAGTCTTGAGGGTTATGACACAAAAGACTAGGCAATAAAAGCAAAAAGAGTCAAGAAGGTTCTGCACAGCAAAGATACAATTAACAAAATGAAAAGACAACCAACGGACTGGGGAAAATATCTGCACACCATATATCTGATTTGGGATTAATATCCAAAATACATATTTAAAAACCATTACAACTCAATGCCAAAAATATAAATAACCTGACTTTAAATAGGTTAAGGACTGAAATAAACACTTCTCAAAAGAAGATATACAAATGGCCAACAAATATAAATATATATAAAGGTGCTCAACATCTCTAATGATTAGGGATTGTATATCCAAACCATGATGAGCTAATACCTCACATCTGTTAGAATGACTATTATAAAAAAGACAAGAGTAAGAGTTGGCAAGGACACTAAAAAAGGGGACACTTGTACATTGCTATGAGCATGTAAACTGGTATAATCAACCATGAAAAACAGTATGAAGGGTTTTTTTTCATGTTTTTTTTAAATTTGTTTTAATTAGTTACACATGACAGTACAATGACCTTGACATATCATACATTTGAATCAGACAGCACAAAGATTCTTTAAAATTAAAAGCAGGGCTACCACATGATCCAGCAATCTCACTTTGGGGTGTATATCCAAAGCAACTGAAACCAGATCACACAAAAAGATACCCACATTTCCTGTACACTGAAACATTATTCACAATGTCAAGAAACTGAAACAATCAAAGTGTCCTTCAACAGAAGAATGGATAGAGAAAATGCACACATGTACAAATCACATAGATGTACACATATACACACACTCTAGAATATTATTCAGTCCTAAAAGTAAAGGAAATTTGCCAGTTATGACCACATGGATAAAGAAATTATGCTAAGTGAAACAGACCAGACATAGAAAGACAAATACTGCATTGATCTCACTTATAAGTAGAATCTAAACTCGTCAAATTTATACAGAAAGTAGGGTGGTGGCTGCCAGGGATTGGGGGAGATGGGTGACATTAGGTAGTGGGTACAAAGTTTCAGTAATGAGTTAAGTTTTCACAATCTGATGTACTTTGTGGTGACAATAATTAACAAACTATTTTGTATATTTATAATCTGCTAAAAGGATAAATCTTAAATTCTTTCACCATACACACACTGGTAACTACACAGAAGTAATGACACTAATTAGCTTCATCACGATGATCATTTCAGAACACATATATATATCACAATGTCAAACTGAGCATCTTAAATATATAAAATTTGAATATGTCAATGATACTACAATAAATCTGATTTTAATAAATAATAGCACAAGATTAGCAGAGAAGAAATGAAAGAAGATTGTTGAAAGGTTCTTATGTTACATGGCACGTTACTTGACAGACAGTGATAAACTATATATAAATTTCTTACTAATACTACAAACCCTGCAGTAACCAGTCAAATAACACAACAAAGAGTTACAGCAAATATGTCAACAAAGGAGGTAAAGCAGAACCTTCTCTTTCAAATGCAATTTATTTGAATGAATGCAGATAAAGAGGAAAAGAGGAACAAAGGAAAGACCGGACAAGCACCATGAGAGCTGATTCAGACCCAGTCATGTCCATGGCCACATTCAGAGTGAATGGCTCAAGTGTCCAAACTCAGACACAAAGACTGATAGGCCAGCTAGAAAACAAGATCCAACTGTATGTTTATAAAATACCATCTATTTAAATATAAAGACACAAACAGGTTAAAAGTTTAAGAATGAAAAAAATATATACTAACTAAAAAGCTGAAATAGCTACATTAATATAACACAAAGAAAATTTCAAAGAATATTACGAAGGATAAGGAAAATCATTAGCACTGTCATAATTATGAAAGGGTGAGTTCATCAAGGGGGCAGAACAACCCTAAATATTTATGCATCTGATACCAGAGGTTCAAAGTTCATGAAGTAAGAATTGACAGAATTGTCAGGAGAAATAAACAGATCCACAATAGAGTCAGAATTTCAAAACTCTCCTCTCAATAACTGATAAAACAGTGAACAGTATAGAACAGTATAGAGGGTACAAGTAACACTGCCAACTCAATTCACCTTTTACTATAGGACACACTGTCTACCCATAGCAAAATATACCATCTTTTCAACTTTACACTAAAGACAGACCTTATTCTGGGTCATAAAGCAAGTCTCAATAAATTCAATATGATCCAATTCATATAAAATACACTTCTTCACCATAATGAAATCAATAAAAAACAAATTAAAAATCAGTAACAAATCTCTGGAAAACCCCCCCAAATATGTGGAAACTGAATAACATACTCCTAAATAACTCATGGGTCAAAGATGAAATAAAGAGGTTAAATCAGAAAGTATTTTGAACTGAATGAGAAGCAAAATACTTACTATAAAAACTGGGAGGAGGCAGCCAAACAGAACTTAAAAGGAAATTTTTAGTGTTAAGTGACAATATCAGAAATGGAAAAAGACCTCAGATCAACGAACCCATCTTTTTTATTTCAAGGCAACAGGAAAATCAGAGAAAATAAACTCCAAAGTAAGTAGAAAGAAAAAAATAATAATAAAGATAAGGGCCAAATCAGTGAGCTAGACAATAGAAAAAGAACAGAGAAAATAAATGAAACCAAAAGCTGGTCCTTGAGAGGATCAATAAAATTTCATAAATTTGCAGTCATACTATTCAGGAAAAAAAATATCAATTATCCAATCTGCTTCAAAAGATTATTTCACTGCAAAATCTACTTCCACTGAAAGTAAGAGAACTCTTGTCAATAAACAAGTTGGATAAAAAAAGCAAATTGCTTAAACGACATTAACAAAGCTTGCTGGAGAAGAAATAGGTAAAACAGTAGGCTTCTATTTATAAAAGAATTTGTTACGGGGCTGGGGATGTGGCTCAAGCGGTAGCGCGCTTGCTTGGCATGCGTGCGGCCCGGGTTCGATCCTCAGTACCACATACCAACAAAGATGTTGTGTCCGCCGAGAACTAAGAAATAAATATTAAAAAAAAAAATTCTCTCTCTCTCTCCTCTCTCACTCTCTCTTTAAAAAAAAAAAAAAAAAAAAAAAAGAATTTGTTACTAAAACCTTTCCAAAAAAATAAATTCCAGATAGTTTCAGTGAGGAACTATATTAGAACTAAAGGGGAAAAAACTCATTCTACTAAAGCTTATCCAGATAACTGAAGAAGAGGGTATATCTCAGAATATTCTGAATGAGGAGAGCATTCTTTATATGTACATCAAACCCAGAGTAAAAGACAGTGTTTTAGTCAGCCTTTTCACCACTGTGACCACAAGATATGACAAGAACAGTTAGAGGAAGAAAAGTTTATTTGGAGCTTCCCAGTTTCAGAGGTCTCAGTCCACAGCCAGCTCCACTGCTCTGGCCAGTGGTGAGGAAGAGCATCAAGGCAGAAGAATGTGGTGGAGAAAAGCAGCTCAGTACAGGACAATCAGGAAGCAGAGAGAGGCTCCTCTCACCACGGATAAAACATAAACCTCAAATGCACACCCCAGTGACCCCCTCCTCCAGCCACACCTACCTATCTACTTCTACCACCACCTGAATCCCTATCAGGGGATTAAGGCACTGATTAGATTGATGCTTTTGTAACCCAGTCATTTCACCTCTGAACTTTCTTGATTGTCTCACACATGAATTTTTGGAGTACACCTAATCTAAACCATATTAGATACTAAGAAGGACAACTACAGACCAATATAGTCATAAACAGTGAAGCAAATCCAACAATATAAACAAGGAAAACACATCACGACCTCAAGGATCCTATCCCAAGAAGTGGGTGGTTTTAACAAACACTTGAGAACTACTCAACATAATTTAGCATATCTGTAGACTAAAAAGCAAAGCCATATTATCTCAAAAGATGCACAAAAAAACATTTTTAAAAAATCCAACATCCATCCTTGATTAAAAACAACAACAACAACAACTTCATCCCTGGTTTAAAAAACAAAAAGCAAACTCCAAAAAAGCAGGAAAAAGAAGGAATATCCTCAACCTGGCTGGTATATGTAACTACAAAAAATAAATAAATGAGAAACAACACCACAAAGGCTACAGCTACTCACAGTTGATAGTGAGGGACAGATGCTTCTCCTAGAATGAGGAAGAGCAAGGCAAGAAGTCTGCTCCCCTCCTTCACTCATGCTGTCCTGGAGGCACCAAATACAAAGGTAACAAAATAAATAAAAGATTCTACCAGAAAGGACTCATCTAAGATGTCAAATCATCTAAGAAGAAAAATATGATGATGTTCATAAGACAGCTACTAAAACTAATGAGTTTACCAAGGTTACAAAATAAAAAAGATCAACACATTAAAATCATCTGAATTTACATTGTTAGCAGTGAAGTATTGAGAACAGAATATTTTTAGAATATCATTTTTGTAAATGAAATCTGAACCACAACAAAAGCTACAAAACATCAGGGAAAACAAAATAAAGAAACTAAGTGTATTGTGTTCAGAAGTTGGAAGAATATTGTAACAATGTTAATCCTTTCCAACTTGTTTCATAGATCACAACAATCCCAGGATATATTCATCAACAAAAAGAAATATGCTATTAAGCCACAAAAAGACATGGAGCGGGCTGGGGGCTGTGTCTCAGTGGTAGAGCACTTGCCTAGCATGCGTGAGGCACTGGGTTCAATCCCCAGTACCACATACAAATAAACAAATAAATAAAGGTATTGTGACTATCTACAACTAAAAAAAAAAAAAAAAAAAAAAAAAAAAAAATTAAAGACAGAAAACAGACCTGGAGGGACTGTAAATGCCACTGCTAGCTGAAAGCAGCCACTCTGAAACACTATATACACCATGATTCCATCTATGTGACATTTTGGAAAAGTCAAAACTATAGAAACAATAAAAAGATGGGTGGTTGCCAGGGGCTTGGGGGCTGGTGTGAGCAGGAGGTGCCAGAAGACTTCCAGGCAATGGTGGATACACATCATTGTGCCTCTGCCCAAACCCACAGGATGCACACCACCAAGTGTGAACACTTGTGTAAACTATGGACTCTGGGTGACATAGAGGGGCCCACGCAGTACTGCAACTATAACAGACAGACTTCTCTGGTGGGGGACAGTGATAAGGGGTACGTGGGAAATCTCTGTACCTTCCCCTCAACTAGACTGTGAACCTAAAACTGCTCTTGGGGGTGGGGGGAAGGCAGGTCTTTGGTTGCCTGGCAGTAGTGCTGGGGAGTAGGTATGACGGAAAAATACATGGGGCCAAAAGAAAACATTTAAGGTGATGGGCATGTTGTTGATCTTGACTGCACACATCAATCAAAGCTTATCAAGCTGTACTTTAAATATGTGGGTTAATTGTATGCTAATGATATCTCAATAAAACTGTTTAAATGTATTTATTAAACTTTAGACTATATAATCAATATCCTGCATGGATATGTCAGTATATGGCTCAGCCCTTGAAATGACAATGAGAAACTATATTTCTGTATTTGTGTCATGATACATGATATGATTTTTTTTTTAATTTCCTACCATATTCTTAACACTATACAGATTCTGTAGGAGTTTCAAAGTAAGCATGTAAGGCAGTGATTCCCCTCCTAGAACTGTCTTCTCAGGAAGAGCGGATCTCAGGACACTTAGCGTTCCCAGCGCATCTGAAAGTGAGCAGGAAGCACAGGACCCCCGCTGTGCACATGGCATGATGGGGTGGGGCACGCTCCTTTCCTCTGGGCTACTGGGTCAGGAGAAGAAACTGAGAGATCAGGATGCAGTGTGACACAGCAGGTCTGACTGTGTTCTGAGAGCAGAGAGGGATAAAGAAAGGGCTGAGGGAAGGCTCCTGGAGACTGCCCACTGAGCTGATGAGCCATCTTGAGCACCATGTCAGGTTCTGGGCAAGGCAGGCCCCACCTGGCGACAGGGGAAAAACACTCAGGGTAGAGGAAGCAGTGTGTTCAAGGGCAGAGTAAACACAGCAGCCACACTTTCTGCCCAACACAATGAGGAGCATGCCTTTATTAGAAACAGCTCAGAATGTCTCTGGAATGGCAGGAGATGCAGGCAGGGCTAGGTATAAAAGGGCACAGGTGCCCCTTAAGGAGGCTGGGTGTTGTCTGAATGGCAAAAACCCTTGCAGCATTTGGAGCAGGGGACCACAGGGCCATGCTTTCACTGTGTATGGGGTGTGTGTGGCAGGGATGGGCTAGCCTTTTAACCATGAGTAGATGGAACAGAGAAGGGACAGAGGAGGCCCTCCGGGGTAGGACTCTGCCTGCACTGCAAAAGCCACCTACGGTGTTCTTCCTGCCTGCTCCCTTTGTCCACTGTGTGCAGCACTGGAAGATGAATGAGAGAAAGTGACTTACACAGTTAGAAGTAGTTAAGGCCTTGGGATTTATGTATGTCGTGCGTGGCCAGGGAACAGTGAAGAAAACCAGTATTTACTACGTAATACTTTTTCCTTCTAAATAATTTACTGAGGTGTAATTCACATAACACAGAATTAACCATTTTAAATAAATAATTCAAGGGCACTGGACACTCACATGTTGGACCACCACCACCTCTGCCCAGCCCCAGCACCCATGCATCACTCTGAGTGAAACCCTACACCCATCAACACCTGCCTCTTGAACCACGCATGTGCTTTCTGTCTCCGTGAATTCTCCTATGCAGGACTTTTCATCTAAACAAAATCATACCCTGTGTGGCCTTTTGTGTCAGGCTTACTTCATTCAGCATAATGTTTTCAAGGCTCATCCATACTGTACCATGTATCAATCAGTAAGTCATCCCATCTTGTTGTTTTTAATTGTGGTAAAAGATACATAACACAAGGTTTAGCAGTTTAACCACTGTTAATGCACAGTTCAGTGGTATTAATGGTATTTACATTTTTGTACCACCTCATCATCATCCACTGCCAGAACCGGCAAGTCTGAAACTCTGAACCCATAAATGACGACTCCTCTCTTCTCCCTCCAGCACCTGGAAACTACCATCCTCCTTTCTCTGTGCACGAGATGAGTCAGGTGCCTCTTATAAGTGGAATCCCACAGCCTTTGTCCTTGTGATGACTAGCTTGCTTCACTTAGAAATTATTCCTTCTTAGGGCTGAGTAACATTTCATTGTATGGGTAGGCCATGATTATCCACTCAGCTGATGATGGACATTTTAGCTACCTCCACATTTGGCTATTGTTATAAGGGTTTTTTAAAATAATAAAATCTTAGTCAAACCAGTTTAGAACATGGAAATAAAGACAAGCAGTTAAAATCAGCATACTACAGTGACACAACCACATCCATGTTTATAGCATCTCAAGTCACAATAGGTAAGCTATGGAATTAACCTAAGTGCTTGTGGTACAAATACACAATGGACTATTACTCCGCCATAAAGAAGAAAGAAATTATGGCATTTGCCAGTAAATGGATTGAACTGGAGACTGTCATGCTAAGCGAAATAAGCCAATCCCCCCAAAATAACCAAAGGCCAAATGTTCTCTCTGATATGTGGATGCTGACTCACAATAGGCCAGGATGGAGGGAGGAAGAAGTGATTTACCAGATTAAACAGGGCAGAGTGAAGGAAGTAAGGGGGGATGGGAACAGGAAAAACAGTACAATGAATTGGACATTACTTTCCTATGTTCCTATCATGTACCACCACAAAAATGGGAAGTTATACTCCATATATATATATATATATATATATATATATGTCAAAATATAGTCTACTGTCATGTAACTAAGAAAGAACAAATTTTAAAAATTTTTTAAATTGTTTCTGGGAGAAAAAAAAGAAGCAGGAAGAATCAGGACAACTGGAATGTTTTGGTTCATCTACTCTGAGAACACAGCCCACCTCAACAAGAAGCAGCACTCACATCACAAATGCTTACTGACCAATGCTGTGAAAGATAAAAAGATGCAAGAAACAGGGCCTTGTCCTTGAAGTAATGTAAATATTCTTGAGAAACTCAGGAGGCATGATGCAAGGTTTAAAATACAAGAGTTTAAGCCACCTTCCCACACAATATAGGATTTGACTGGCCTCAGAGAGTGCAGAAGACTGGACAGGTACAGAAAGGTCAGGGGAGAAGGCCACGAGAGCCCTCCAGCCAAAGCCTGGGAATGGAAAATGCATCTGTAGTCCTCAGAACAACCTTCATGATGACTACACGGTGCCAGGGTGCTCTGCTCACCTGAGAAGGTAGTTCAATTTAGCAGTCAGGTGAACTTGAAGACATGCCAGAGCCAACCAAGGAAAACTCCAGTCAGAGTCCAAGAAAGAACTAATTTGCAAAAAAGTGAATGCCTTAGCCTTGCGATGTAGAAGGCAGCTGTCTATCCTCCTGGAGAAACTCTCCAGAAAGGGCCTCTGCGACACCTCCCAATCACACTTTCTCACTGTGGGAGAAATTAAATTGCAAAACTAAATACTTTCTTAGATCTTCTGGTTTGGCTTAGTGTCTTCTTACTCCACCCTTCTCAAAAGAAAAAAAAAAAAAGAAAAAGGAAAGAAAGGAAGGTAGGGAGGGAGGAGGGAGGAGGGAGGGAGGGAGGGAGGAAGGGAGGACACTCCTTTCAAGGATGAACTATTAAGAGAAAGTCACATACAGCTCTCTGCTTTCAACACTATCAAACTCTTCAAGAGAAACATGGGGAGGAAGATGAAACCTAGTACTGCTACTGAATATCACTGCAAGATGGCAGAGGAGCCTGCCAAAACTCTTAAGGTTCTGATTTGGCCTTTTGGATAGAAGTGTTCCAAAGACTGAATTCAGAGACAAGCACAACAGGCTCTGATTTAGAAAGGACCAGTTCGGGATGGCAGTGGAACCCTGCTTGGAGCAGAGCTGGGCTCCTCTGCCTAGCTTAGGGGTGGGTGGTAAGTTGAAGGTTTGGAAGTGGGAACAAGTGATGTGTTGTAGTAGGTGCACAGCAGCAAAGCTAGAGGAGAAGGAGAAAAGAAGGCCTTAGTGCTCAGAAATAAAGAAGTGGTGGGGGAGGGCCAAGGTTACAAACAGCAAATGCCATATTAATTAAGATAAAATCAGAATCCACAAGAGTAGACAATTAGGAGGTCACCAATAACCTACACATAGAGATAGTCACATGTTTGGGTTTGAAATTCAGTTTCAGATGACTGAGTTCTGATAGAGGAAATTATTTCAAAATCTTTTCTTCTTTTAACTCCCACTGGGCAGCACACAAAGTCAAGAGCCATCAAAGGGAACAAGAATGCTAATAAAAGAATTAGAAACAAAGTCACATCCAGGTGAGAGTTAAAATTTCCTGTAGAGAACACACTCACACCCACATTTACAAGATAATATTTGAAAAGCTATAAACCAAAATGGTTTCTGGAAACTAGGGACTAGGATTCAAATTGGTGGTCTGAAGCCATTCTAGCCTGAACCCTCATTGTAACTGTCTAGTTTTAACTAATACTTTAACTGTAACATTTTTGAAATTACCTCTTCAGGTTCCTTCTAGCTAAATGATCTGGGATTATTTTCATATAAAATTTATTTTATTTTATAGCAAACTAAGGTATCTGAGTATCAACAGATGGCTAAGTCTAGATTCATCTGAACAATGTGTCATTTTCTCAGACCATTTTTCATCTCCCTAAATCAGTGTAGTATCAAAAACACAATAAGGAGACACAGGGAACATGAATTTCCAGGGAGTTATCATTAGTTGCCCCCTTAGACATTTGACACAAAATATTTCTTTAAATTTTTTTTAGTTGTTGATGGACCTTTATTTTTATTTACTTCTTTATATGTGGTGCTGGGAATTGAACACAGTGCCTCACACGTACAAGGCAAGCACTCTACCACTGAACTACAACTCAGCCCCGTAAACAAAATACTTCTAAGAATTCTTTATTCTTAAAAACCCTAACTATATATACAAATTTATAGTTTGCTATAAAACATTAATAATCAAAAGTTAATTAATTCCACTCACTCATTATTTTCTATAATATATCTGAATATAACTAAGTCATTCAATATTTTTTGCTGAGAAACTTTCAATATGGGTCTTGAAATTACTTTTATATCAATATCATAATTTGCCCTTGCTAAGCATCTGTAAAAGGATCATTTATTTCCATTTTACAGAGAGAAATGAAGAGGTATATCTGAGGGCAAATATTAGTAACATATTCCAAAAAAACTCATATAAATCCTTCTCCAAAAAAGTCCACTTTTTAACAAGAGCCCTTCATCAGAGAATAAGAGAGTAACCCACTGTGTCTCCTTTATGGGTGACAGACTGCATGGAACTGGATGAGAAACATGTAGAAATACTAAAAATAAATTCAACTTCATTTGAAATTATATTTTTATTAAAATGCCAAAAAACACTTTTTAAAAAAATCTGTATTATGGACTTTGCATATTTTATGCAAGAAAGACCATCTAGAATAAAGATAAAATTAAAATATTTCTGAAGCAAACATTAGCAAAAGCATTTCAAATACTGTTATCTGCATTTGAGAAAAATTTCTCCATCATTAGAAATTTCTTGTTTTTTTTTTTAGAGAGAGTGAGAGAGGAGAGAGAGAGAGAGAGAGAGAGAGAGAATTTTTAATATTTATTTTTTAGTTCTCGGCGGACACAACATCTTTGTTGGTATGTGGTGCTGAGGATCGAACCCGGGCCGCACGCATGCCAGACGAGCACGCTACCGCCTGAGCCACATTCCCAGCCCCATCATTAGAAATTTCAAAATGAAGAGCAATGAAAAGATGTCAACCTTTCATTGTTTTCTTGATTAAGCAAAATGAAGAGCATGACAGCAATCATACGAAATCTATTCTTAAGGAATTCACTGCAACATCTAAACTTGAAATAGTTATAGAGAAGTTGAGAAATCTCTAGATGACCAATTTGATCCTGTTCTGTTTGTACCCCGTTTGCAACCATCTCCTCTTACCACTTGGAGAGTTCATTAAAGTTCATTAAAGTTTACTAAAGGTAACAGACATCAAATGACCCCACAAACCCAATTTGGATTCTTCAAAACTAAAGTCTAAATGTTCAACAAAATAATGTTTTGGAACACTGGCATGGCTCAAAACTTTAGAAGGGCTTTAAAGGGTTCAAACACAAAATTTTAAGAAGAGTCTTTGTACTTCCTATGGGCAATAAAACTATCATTATGTTTGACTGAAGTACCTGGTCAAAACATTCCTTTTTACCTGGTCAAAACATTCCTTGCCACTTAATTCTTTGTAGCATGTGACATCCTTATTAAATTTATTGGTGACTTTATCTAAATAGTACAAAATTTTCTTCATTCAAATATTAACATGCTTTAAATGTTAAAAGGAATTCTTTAATAAATGTATTATTTCACACTATGAACTTAAAGCTTTAATTTATAATGCCTATAATAAAACAATAATAGAATTCAGCAATTTTTTCAAAAGAGAAAAACACCCACAGAACATTTTTCACTTTTGAAGCAAAAATATCGCCAAATTAATCTTACTAGGTTTGATGTATTTTCAATTTCCAATTAAAATTACAGTCTTCACTAGAAAATTATTGGAATAAGAGGGAAAATGCACGATTCAGTTAAATTATGATTCTCCTTGTTACTGTCTCTCTTATGTCACCTAAGTGATGAGACACTGCTGGCTGATCCTGCAGGAGCAAATGAGACCACGTAAGGTCAGATTTCCTTGTGAGAGGCGAGGAGAAAAGAGTGGAAAATTTCACAGCTTGGAATTTGATTGTTAAGTACGTCCTCTATTCTAGTCTTATAAGCTTTTCAGCTAGTAAATTGAAATCCTGCTATACACTAGGATAATATTCATGACAATTCTCTATATTTTACCTTCTTAAAATCAAAGACTCAATTCTAAAGAGTTAATAGAGGAATTACAAAGTAACTCTCTAGTTTGCATTTCCCATAATACTAAAATAAAGCTTTATCTTTTAGTCTAGAAATTTGCTTTAACACTGTGAAAAGCCTCTGTGCATCTGTTTAGCGTATCTACTCCTTTTCATCTGTGCAGTGCCACTGGGCATAGCCTGCACTGCCGAGCGGGCTGACACCTTGCAAAGCGCCACATGACTCACTGTACCCTAATGCACTCCATTAATCCTGTTTGGACAGCTGGGACCCGGCATTTGTTAGCTGCATCTTAATTGTTCCATCTTTCTTTTCTCCTTTTTATTTATCTCTATGGAAAACTACTCAGGAATTTAATTTGTCAGGCCTCAAAAAGTGAATTTTGCCCTGCTTTTTTTTCTTTGTATTAAAACTATATTCAGTCTGTAATTTTCTTCATAAAATCAGCATCTATTAATAATCAGCAACTAATCTTAAGTAACAGAGCACAGTACATAAGCTTTCTAAATGTTTAAATGGCAGGGTGGCTGTCATATTACCAAAATTATTTGATGGACTAAGTAAATGGGTTTCCAGTGGTCCCTTTACATGTCCACTTTACACTTTCTATTAAAAAAAATGAAGTCTTCATAAAAATTATGAAGATAACTACAAAGCCCCCACTTTCCTGCACAGCCTGCACTGCTTGCTGATGGCCGTTAGCCTTGAATCAATAATGGAGGCAACATGACAACTAAAGCAGAAGAAACCCAGAGGCACTACAGTTGTTGCAGAGCGAGTTGCTGAAGTTACTGATGTTTCTATAATCATTAGTTTCCTAAGTTAAAACCTGAATCTAGAAAATTATACAAAACGGTCCAATAGAAAGTTTTGTTTGAAATAATACCTAGGCAAGAACTGAACCTCTATAATTAATATTTTATATAGAAGGTCAAATGACCTTTCAGTGACAAAGTAGAAATCTGTTTTACTTTTAAAAGATGATCAGAATCCTCTGTATAATGACAAACTAAGGAAATGATCTGATTGACAGGCAAAGAGAGACTGAGGACCAAGGACGTCCTTGGAACAAGCATATGCTCCCAGAAACTGTATCATGCATATTTTTCAACTCTACTTTCATGAATACAAAGCAGCTTAAAATGAGTTTACAATTTTCCAGTTTTTTAAACTACATACTACATTTTACATTCAAAAAAAGACATTAGTTTAATATTTTCTAGATGTAAATGTTTTTTTAAAGACAGTTTCCTCACTGGAAGATTCAAAAGCTGTGAATGTGGTGGGGGCTGGGAAGGGGGGGAGTCTATTGTTTGGAGAAGAAACACTTTAAATTTTTTTTTTTTAATGGTTTTTATTTGATGAAAGTGTTTGTCTTGGTATGGCCAAGTACAGAACTAAAGGTATAACAATGTAGGAAGAAACATTATATTTTAAAGGTGATCTTTTTGAAAGAGTTGAAAAAATAAAAGTTAAAAAGGTTTAGTAACAGTATCTTTAAGAAAAAAGGTTTTAAATGAACATTTCTCATTTAAACTCACCCAGAGTTCTTGACATCACAGGTAGAGCAGAGCTCAAGACTAAGATTGATACACAATTACCAATGATCTGTGAGGAGAAATCAGAAAGAATACTGGGCAACTGGACAGCAGGATGACAGTAAACCACCAACCCTGTGGATCACTGCCGCACTCAGCCAGCTTCTGAGTGATGCTAATTGCTCAGTACAGAATTGCGAGAATAAAACTTTTTCTATTTAGAGTTATAACTGTGAATTCTATAAAATATTCACAGTACCTGGCACACACACACACACAGTCATGGAACACTTATGTCACTTTTCACTTAGACAATATACTTCACATTATTGGTATGATTGCCAATTTCAAGAAGCTTTGCTTGTCAAATAAAAAAGAATATATTTGATTCTTCTTACTATATTTTTAAAACCAGACTACTGTTCAAGTTCTCTTATATAAGATCTACTTCTCTTTAAGATCTAATTTTTAAAGTGTCTGCTATTAAACATCTGAACTTAGTCACTCGTTTTCAAGGTGTCCTAGGCTATTTGTTCACATTTAATAAGAGGAGCGAAATGTTTATTAATACTTACGATCATTTAAACTAGATACTAGATTTTAAAAAACTCTCAACTACTGACTTTAAAGAAGCTGTAACACTATATGTGTGTAAATGTGTGTGTGTGTGTGTGTGTGTGTAATATATCTTCTCCTTTTTAAATAAGTTAAAAATAAGAAACATACGATGGAAGAAAAAAGTAAGCCAGCAACTCTTATTAGTCATTCTTTGTCAGCCTGTGGGAACATTTTCCAGAGATTCAATCACTATATAAGATAACAGCCTTTATTATGAAGGCAATGACATATTGTACAAAGTCAAATTAACCTCAGACTACAAAATGTTTCTGAATAAAACTCTTCTGACTTACTTTAATTATTCAAATTTGAGATACTTTGTCTCTACTACTTGTAGCAACTAAGTTCTTCAAATTTCAGACAAGCTCCCAGAAGTAGAGTTAGTACAATCAAAGTTACTCATTAGCAATACGTTTTCTTTATAGGCAAAAGAGTCCTTTCAGGACCCTTCTATAGCAGTGAACAAGCTCTGCAGTTCTGTGCATTTACAAGTGAATGGACCCCATCCAAATCAAACAGAGCTCATCCTTTTCCCACTCACTCAGCATTCTGAAAATCTTCCCGCTTGTGTTTACGTAGCTTGCAAACCAACACCTATCACAGCAGATGAACCATTCGGAGCAATTACTAAATAAAACAATCCGTTTGTCTTGTAAGGCAAAAGAGGGCCACAGTTGCCTCAGACTTTACCTTACCTTTGTCATAGTTGTGTCATCCTTCCTGGGTGTAAAGTTTCCAAAAAATCGGAGACTATAGAAACCAACAACAGAAGACACCATAAGATAGCTGTGAGAATCAAGGAAAACTCTTCAGAAGAATGCGAGTTTCCATGAGTTCTCAGCAACCTCCCAAAGGTCTTAAGGCCCACAGCAAAAACAAAACAAAACAAAACACCACTTTGAGTGCTTGGGGAAGACTGACCTGTTTTCTCTTCCAGACAAGTGTCTTAGTAAATTACCACTGTCCCAGAAACTAGACAGAAAACTTGTTAACAGACAGAAAATTCAGTTAAAGAAAGGATACAAAATCAAAATGATTTCAAGTGCAGCTCCCACAAAACCAAATGTAGAGAGAGAGGCATTTCCTATTCCAGGCCCCTGGAGGAGAAAAAAAAAATTTCAGAATCCACTGACACCACTATATTTAGTTTTCCTAAAATCATTGTTTCACAAACATTAGACAGTTGAAACTAAGAATGTTTAATACCTTGAAATAACATGTAGGCTTTCAAAGGCCAATGAAACATGACATCAGACTGAATTCATCAACAAATTCAGCTACCATGTTAACAACTTTAACAAGCTCAAAAAAAAAAAATCTGATTTACCTCAAATGTAATTTAATGTACTTGCCAAAATGATATTATACTTACTGTTAAAAAGTGTAGCAATTTGCTACTTGAGAAAATAGATCTTAAATATGTTACAATAGGGATAGAAAATATACTCATCTGAAGGCTGAGGCAACATACAGAATTACACAAATTAATTGTGTCACAGTTAAGCTAAGCTTAGAAAGAAAGTGGATGCCTATCCTATTTCCCTCCCCCAAATCTTCCTTAGAAACTCAGTTACAAAAAATATAACTTAACACAGATTGTTAAAAAGTAATGCATCATTTTCCCCCTAAATGTCACACCTATTTCAAAACCTAGAACTTTAAAAAAAAAAAATCAAACCAGACAAAATATATTAATTTAATGAGCCCTGACAGGCAAAATATAATTCCCTAGTAAAATACAAAAAATATTTTAAAATCTTACAACTAAATATTAAAGGAATGATCTGCATATGAATTACTGTTCTACTAGTCAGCTTATATAACACCACCAGAGATAAGAATGTGTAGTCAGACTAATAAAAAATAAGCCAATAAATATTATCAAACACATTATATATCCACTCAATTTTACCAACAAATTTAAGAGTAGCTATGAAAATCTCAGATATAAACAAAGGGAAAGGAATTTATCAATTTCTTGCCAATATTTTGAAGACAAAAAGAATGATGTCAATAGAAAATGATTGGATTTAGAACATGCTACCCCAAAACCTGACACCTCGATATTTGAGAAGACCTACAAAGATCACTCTCTGACCTCCCAAAGTTCTCTGAAGCAGACCATGGGACCCTTATTGTGGGGAGGGACAAAGGGAGGACCCTAGGTTTTCTCTAAACCCAGATACCAGGAGAATTCCCCTCTCTGAAGACAAAGGACACACCAAGTAAACCATACCCTCTTAGGGCCACCACTCCACTGACCAATCTGCTTCAAACCTCAGAATAAAGACACAGAGTTCCCTGTTTCTCTGAGTCTTCACTTCTGAAGGCTCCTGTGTCACGTGAAACTTATGTTAAATAAATATGTTCACTTTTCTCTCATTGATCTCTTTTGATATAGAGACCTCTCATGAACCGTATGCTGGGTGAGGAAAAGACACTTTACTCCCCTGCAAATCCATGTTGACTAAAATGGAAAATATTTTTGGAATACTCTATTTTAAGAGAAAGCTATAGCAGGATTAAGATGAACTAATTTATCTGTACAATCATACAGGAAGCCCTTAAAGGTACATGTCACTCTCTAATATCCACTCAGGGGGTAGTATAAAAATGTGCCACAGAGCTTGGGACTTACTTTGTCTTGATGACATATTAAAATGGATGAAAGAGTCAACGGGCAGTCAATACAGGAATGACTTCCTGGTCAACCCATGGTTTGAGAGATACAAAGACAAGGCTAAGATGGAGAAGGAGTACCATCTTGTTTATTGTGCAGAATGAGGCACCTGGGAAGTTGGTAGGTTTGCACAACTAAGTATGGCGATGGCAGTGGCATTTGGCACAAGGTCCCAAGAGGCTGGTGGTTGAGTGAATCAAGAAAATGGCTAAAGAAATTGGTCTTTGAAAGAACAGGGGATCTTTTTCTGAAACCGAAGGGAAGAAATTAAGACAGACACTGGCTTGTTCCTATGAGAGACAAGGATATGTCATCTGGGTCAGAGAGGGATCAGTGATATCATGAATCTGGCTATGGGGAATGCAAAAGCTGATGACTTGGGAAAAATAAAATAAAATTTCAAAATTTAAATGCCACTTTAAGGATTCAAACTTTTGTAGTAATATATAAAAAAAGAATAGCAAATATGAATACGTCAGGATAACTATAGTACATATGAATAATATATTCAAATAGGTTCATCAATACAATTAAATAACATCATCGATTTTTAAATCAGGAAAAAAGTTAATTCATGAAAAGAAATACTTTTATCCAGTAACTGTATATTTTGTTATAGTTTCACAAAATGTAATGATACAGTTAAAGTATAAGTCCCTATAGCTGTATATTTAGATCTTTGAAAAATCCAGTGAGTGGACAGGGGATGCAGCTCAGTGGCAGAGTGCTTGCCTAGCATGCCTGAGGCCCTGGGTTAAAAAAAAAAAAAAAATCCAATGAGTCTAACAGGTATACTCTTTATACATCACTATTTTAGAGCATGCATTTTCTTAAAGAATCACCAATAGGAATTTCAGTAAAACCAAGTTTAACTCTGATACCAGAGTTTAAAGAGAACTCTGCAACCTGAAAAAAAGGACAACTCAAAGTAAAAAAAAAAAAAAAAAAAAAAAAAAAAAAAAAAAAAATTAGAGAAATCAATATTTATAAAACACTGTTTGAAAACTCTTTCCATAAAGAAAGTCATACAACTTGACCTCACAGAAAGGCAAATGTTTTCATTCACTTACTGAAAACACTCAGGTCTATACACAGAATACATTTGCAAAAGAGAGGAAAGCACTTTACTGTACCCTTGCTCCCTTCGGCATTGCTGTTTCATCAACCAGCAGGCAGAGAATATTACAGGCCACCAGTAGGACCGAGATAGCCTGCAACACAAAGATTGGGCTGGGTTAGCTCTTGGTTCCAACATGCAGATGATAAGTCTACAGGACCAAATGCATGCTCCAGAACAGAGGGAAAGCAGCCAAGACCAAATTCCACAAACAAAGCAGATGAGGTATAAATGCTCCAGGGTAAATTCTTTAAAATTCTGCAAATTATTATGATTTCAAAGCTTATGACAAAAGATAATGAGATAGACCATTCACTAAGTAGTCTCACCAATTGGAAACCCACAACTCTACAGATCTCAGACATGTAAAGTATCAACAGAATTAATTTCACAATGTAATTTTCATATCCTTTCAGCAAGTTTAAACTAGGGTTTCTACAACATCTTGTTTTCTCAAATGAGACAAAAGTCTGAATTTCCTCAGGAAACAGACAATTGAGGACTTTTTCTAATTGGCATTAGCTTCCATCTTTGCTCTAACAAAGGTATAAACGCATTTTAATCTTGTTCAATAGAAAATCTTGTTCACTAGAAACCATTTAGCTGAAAGCTACAATACTCAAAGGCTAACATAAATAAAATATAATATGCTTTATGAAGAATGCAAATAAATTCTTACTGTCTCAATAAGAAGTAAAATCATAACAGCGGGATACACCAGATTTCTTTCCCATGCTGAAGCCTTTTTTCGCCTCTCTATTAAAAGGAAAAAACAAGACAAAAATTTCAGAAATTTCTAAAAATTATCTCCAGATTTATATTTTCATCCCATCATGATATTAGCAGTATACATTATTTTTTCCCATTTTGAAAAGCATAAATTACTTTCAATTTTCCTTCATAAATTACAAAAATCAGAGTTTTAACATCAGTTTGTGCCAGGCCCAGTGGCGTACACATATAATCCCAAAGGCTAGGGAAGCTGAGGCAGGAGGATCCCAAGTTCAAAGCCAGCCTCAGCAAAAGTGAGGCGCTAAGCAACTCAGTGAGACCCTGTCTCTAAATAAAATAAAAACAGAGCTGGATATGTAGTCCAGTGGTTAAATGCCCCTTAGGTCAATCCCTGGTACAAAAAAAAAAAAAAGAATCAGTTCACTATGTTAAACAGCTCAGTTCTGGGAGGCCTAAATTTTATCCCTGTAAAGACAATTCCATTTTTATGTAAACATACTGTAAATATACAGCTTACTTTGAAATACAGAAAGCTTTGTATTTGGTATAGATATACATACTGACATAGACATACCCTTGAATGAGTACAATAACATACATAAACTTTCCTCTAGCCTCAGGGACACTCCCAGCTTTCTGAAGGCTAGAAGTAGACATCCATGGCTAGATACCAAGGATACCATGAACTATACCAGTCCCCCTGCCAAGAACACCTGGACAAAGGAAATTCCACTTTTAAAGCATCTGCATTAAGACACCAGAAAGCTACCCAGATAGGAGAATTAGGAGCCAATATTCTCTGAATTGTGTGCAGGTGAGCCCCCCATGTACACCACTTTATCCCAAAGGTGTTTTCCAATAAGCAGCTGGCATGGACCCATGAGACTCAGAGATCAAGCAGAAATCAGTAGTCAGAAGACAACGAAGTTAAAGCAAAACTCTCAGAAAACTCAACAGGGCCAGGGAGACAAACCCTGGAGTTTGGGGCTACCAGGGCAGCCAGAATTTGAGATGCCACCATTATAGAAAGAAAGGAAGGGCAAAGAAGAGAACCTGACATGCAGACCCACTCTCCCAGAAAGCCTCAGTAGCCAAGAGACTGTGGAGAGCAGAAGGATGCAGCCCTGGCTGGAAGCCCAGCAAAGCTCTGCTGGCTCAAGTTTCTTGAGAAGCAAGCTAGAGTTCATTAAAAAAGCCTGATCAAAATAGCCAGGTTTTCAGTGAGGACCAATGAAATGCCATAACCCAGGATCAAGGTCACGCTGGAAACAGACCAGCCCAGAAGGACTAAGTTGTTATGTCTCACTCTACTGCCCACCAGAGGCCAAAGTGAAACTGCTCAGAAAGAAGAAAACAGCATTCAATTTCTATGATTCTGTTAGAAAAGTCTAGCTTTGAGTCAAACATGTCCAGAAGGCAGGATAAAGAGGAAGACAGACCCTCAGTTGGTCCACTTATGGACTTATCAGAAAGAGGCCTGAAATGATTGATAGGTTCAATAAGGTAAGTGACAAAATGGAAAAATTTCACAAGTAAGTTTGAACCAATAAAAATAATCAAACATGAATTCTAGAACTAGAAAAAAACTATAACAAAAATTAAGAGTTCAACAGATAGTTTGGAATAGTCATGGCATAGCTGAAAAGATGGTGAAATAGAAAACAAGCCTTGCAGAAAGTATCACAGTTGAAACATGGAAATGAAAAAGGAGGGATATATGGACAAGAATAAGAGTGAAAATGTCTGCCATGTATATAACTGAGAGAATGAGGCAGAAACAATGTTTGGTGAGATGATGACCAATAATTCTCCCAAGTGGGTGAAGGACATCAAGCCACAGTCATGAAGGCACAGAGATCTTAAGAACCATAATCAAGAAACCAAAAAAATGCACATACATGAAACAAACAAACAAACAAAAATCTGAGCACATCAATGTAAAACAGCTAAACAAAGACAAAAAGGAAATATTTAAAGCCCTTTGAAAACCAACAATATGACTTTAAACCAGAAACCAGAAGACACTGGGATGACATCTCCACAATGCGGAAAAGTAACAAATAAGAATTCTCCATTCTGTTAAAAAATGCCCTACAAAGTGAATGTTTCCAGACAAACAGAAACTGAAAGAATCACTGTAGGACACATGTACTAAGTGAAATTCCAAAGAGTATTTCCAAGCAGAAGCTAGAAGGGCCCTGCAATCACAGAATGGAACACGTGATGAGAACACCAATGGAACACCATGTCCATCCACTACATTGGTAAACATTTAAAAGTTCTACATTGTCAAGTGTTAGCAAGGATGGGGACAATAGGGAATCCTACTATGCCTAGTAGGAATGCAAAATAATGCAAATACTTAGGAAAGAACTTAGCATTTATCTACAAAAGTAAATATACTTAAGTACAATGTAATTCACTTCTAGAGTGTGTTCTGAAAAAAACAAACACTAAAAGACACGCACAAAAATGCTTAAACAACATTATTCTTAAAAGCAAAATACTGGAAACATATCCAAAATCCATCCACAGTAAAATGACTAAGATAACTTGAGGCAATATAATATTACTTACAGAAATTAAAATGAACATATCTGATTTTGAAAACCTAATTCTGGACTTTTGAGGATGGAATGACAGGGCACAGATTTGCCATCCAGCCTGAAAGAATTAAGAACCAGAAAGAACCCATATTTGAAATGACAGTTTTTTTCAAGACAGTAGACTTCTTATTGGGGCAGGAGAGTGATCCCTGAAGATGGGAAACAAAGAGTATAAGTCTGTTTGACCAACCTTCTTGTGAGTCCCCAGACCATGGCACAGGGAAGATGAACCCAAGGAGAGATCTGCTGATTCCTGAGCAGAAGACCTGAGGGGACCAAACCTGCTGAAGCATAAAGAGCACCGTCCCTGAGAGGAGACTGCAACACAGGCAAAGAACGCCCAGGGCCTGCAAAGGGCCAATCATGTGCTCAGTAATGATCAGATCAGGCACGTCAGGAAACACTCCACACAAAAGTCGGAGGGAACAGAACTTGGCAATCAGCAAGGGCCAAGAACAGTGGCTGCCTAAGAGGCAGGGGACAATCAGCCCTGAATGTGGTAGAGCTCTCATCCGGCCTCATAAGGCTTCACGCCAAGACACAGTAACATCACATGGTTTACAAGTGAATTCGCTGCTCTCCAAAACAAAACGCCTCACTTCTGGAAGTAACAAAAATGGTACCCAAGCCAGGCGAGGTGGTGCACAGCTGTAATCCCAGTGGCTTGGGAGGCCGAGGCGGGAGGATGGCGAGTTCAAGCCTCAACAAAAGCGAGGCATTAAGCAATGCAGTGAGACCCTGTCTCTATAAAATACAAAATAGGACTGGGGGTGTGGCTCAGTGGTCAAGTGCCCCTGAGCTCAATCCCCAATATCCCTCAAAAAAACAGCACCCCCAAAATTTTCAAATCAGAAACTACCAAGCATGCAAAGAAGCACAAAATACTACCAATAATGAGGAAGAAAATCAATCCAAACTTTTCAAGAATCAACACAAATGTTAGACTTATCAAACAAAAACATTCCAAGTGGTGTCATGATTATGTTCCTTATTTTCATAAAGGTGGAAGACAGAGATTGAAATGTTAATTAGAGGTGTGAAAGATATCAGACCCAAAGAGAACTTACAGAAATGAAAACTGCACTCTCTGATGCAAATTATAAATCCTAGTAACTGGGAATAGAAACACACATGGGTCAGACATGCAGAAGGCAGGTCAGACCTGTAGAATAAAGATTATTGAAAGGACAGTCAAAGACCATCAAAAATGAAACAAAAAGAAAAGAGATAAAAAAGCACAGAAGCATCCTCAAGCTATGGGCTAATCTACACATAA
Organism: Urocitellus parryii; assembly: GCF_045843805.1. Taxonomy (NCBI): domain Eukaryota; kingdom Metazoa; phylum Chordata; class Mammalia; order Rodentia; family Sciuridae; genus Urocitellus; species Urocitellus parryii. Next base: position 4,037,982 of record NC_135533.1, read on the forward strand.
CTTGAGCTCCTGATAAAAGGGTAGGGAGACAAGAAAAAATATATTTGCAGAAGTTAACAGCCAACAATTCTCCAAATTAGATGAAAAGTATAAATTCCCAGATCTGAGAGACTCAATAAATGCAAAGAATACAGCACACTGAAAGGCTCATCATAAGCAGATTGCCCAAAATTAGCAGTTAAGGAGGTATCCTAATAGCAGATATATTAAAAGATAAATATGGCCTGGGGCTGGGGCTCAGTGGTAGAGCACTTGCCTACCATGCGTGAGGCACTGAGTTCAATCCTCAGCACCACATAAAAATAAAACATATTGTGCCCACCTATAACTAAAAAATAAATATTAAAAAAGATAAGTATTACAGATTATTTATCATAAATAATGTAAATGAGAAGACAGAAGAGTAACACCTTTGAGAATTAGCATCTTTGAAAGTTATTAGTATATACACACAAAAAAGTGAGTGAATATATAACTGCCCTCTTCCCAAACGAAAAGACAGTCTTTACTAATGACTTCACACAGAAAGTTCTAACATAATCTAAAGGTTTTGCAAATTTTCTAGTATTTCAGACTACACCAAAGAAAGGTCTTTAAAGACAATACATAAGAAAGGTCTTTAAAGATCAATACATAAGAAAAAGAAGTACAGTACCTAGTTTTGTCTTAAGGGCCTTTACATTTTCAAGTTCCTGTTCCAAGTCCATTATGTTGTATTCCACCGATGAAGACAGACCTACCCAAAGCAAAAATATTTAGAAGTATAACAACAGAACCCTTAGCACATTAGAACATTATTGCAAATCCTGATAATTGGGAATAAAAACAAATGTTGCTGTGATTTATAAAAAGCACATTCACATCTTTATTATTTAAAACATCCAGGTTCTTCTTGATTAAAAATGTTTCCTAACATACTAACCACCTGATAAATAATGGCTATTATTATGATTCATTAAAACAACCTGCATCGGGCTGTTTCATAGTGGGTAGGAAGGGGGAGCATGGGAGGAATAGATGAACTCTAGATAGGGAAAGGGTTGAGAGGGGAAAGGAGGAGGCATAGGGTTAGAAATGATAGTAGAATAAGATGGACATCATTATCCAAAGTACATGTACGAATGGTGTGAATATACTTTGTATACAACCAGAGATATGAAAAATTGTGTTCTATATATGTAATATGAATTGTAATGCATTCTGCTGTCCTATTATAACAAATCAGAATAAAAAGAAGAAGAAATACATTTCAAAAGAAAAAAAAATGTTTCCTAGAAAATTTCTTAAGTTGATAAAATTCTTACTTGATCTATTATTAATCTTTTATTAATTGTAAGAGCATCACATGCTTACTGTACCAAGTAGGAAAGAACCAAGGTCTCCTCCTCTCCCTTCACCTCCTTAGTGACCACCATCACCAGCACAGCTGACGCTTCCTTACCTTTCTTCATTTTTGTGCTTAGCTTTCATCATATATTGTTGTGCATTTTATATTAATAGGACCAAATAAGATGCTTTACTTGACTATTTGCTGTCCTTTTCAATGCTACATCCAAGTTGACACATAGGGCCAACTCCACAATAGCTGAATAACATTCCATAATAGGAATGTACTACAATTTTACTCAAAATTATTCCATTTGTGAATATTCAGGTTTTCTTCATTTTTTGCCACTACAAACAATGTTGTAATAAAAATTATCATATGCACATCCAGTATGTTTTGATTCTATTATTTTTGTATGACAAGTTCTCTAAATTCATATCAGAGTCAAAGGTGTGAGCATTTAGTTTTATAAGATATTTAAAGGTAACATTGCCAAAATAGTGCCATTTACTGTAATAATTTAATTTACTGTAATAGTTTATATTTCCATCAATAACTTTTGAAAGTACCTGTTTTCTAGTCTCTTCCCCAGCACTGGAAGTGATGGGTGACAAGTACCTTCCCACTGCTACTTAACACGTCCTTTCCTTGATGTGACTGACCACATTTCCACCTGGGCATCCCCCCTACTCAGGTCTTCTGCTGCTTTCTCTAATGGTTTGCACATAATATCTCCCTATTCTTATTGATTTATCTTTTAAACTCTGCGACAGATAAGTTAAAATCCCCAGCACACCTGTGCTTTGGTCAGATTTCCTCAGTTCTGCAGAAGCTTCTCCTCATGAACCTGTATTAGCTGCTGAGGTTTCTCTTTGTTGTCATACCTATCACTGCTGCATCTTCACTATGAATCACACCTTTTACCACTTCATGTGACCCCCATCTGCAATGCTTTATAACTAAAATTCTATTTTATGGCCTTAAATTCTAATCTTTTTTTATTTGTCTTGCTTGCATATTCACATACCTACACACACACACACACACACACACACACACACACACACACACAGCCTTTCATTTTAAACGCTTTCTCTTATCCAATCGAAACTTATTTGAGGTTTAAAACCCACATCATTGGTTATTGTAACTGAAATTGATTCCCTGGTTAAAACGGAAAAGGAACTCATGAGATATAACAAGAAACTTGCCAGTGAGGCAAACAAAGGGCACCAGGCAGCTGGAAGCGTCAGCGCAGGACCATCAGGATCTCCCTCCATGGTCACTGCAAGAGGAATCTGCCCAACCACTTTCAGTCTTTTAGCTGTTGGGGTCAGGAATGAAAGCCCACAGGGCAAGTGCCCTAAGGACAGGGCTCAGAGTGACCCTTGAAGGTTCAGTTCCTTGGCTAGAAGAGGTGGAGAACTTTGAAAAGCAATCCCACAGATCTTATCTAATGGGAAAACTCAAAGTCAAAGTTAGGTGCTTTCCTGGAAGAAAGGGCAAAGGGAGCCTGCAGCCAACATGAGGAACGCATGTTGAATGACCCAGCCTGACTGGGCCTGCTCTGTAACAGTGGAATTCAGGTGGTTTACATCCTTAAGATCTGATTCTGCATTTAGAATAACTCGGTGTGGCAGTCGGTACACTTCCATTTCCACCTTCCTCACTGTACACATCACTGTAACAACAGAAATGCTACCCACTGCTTGCCCCTGTAGAAAACTATGATCAGCTTTCCTTTCTTTTTTAACATTCTTCTACCTCCAGAATTAGAAATTATTTCTTTTCATTTACTTATTAGTTTTCTATGTATTTATCACCAATTCAAACTTTGCACCAATAGTCTCTATTTTCTCCTGGGTTTTATATTCTTTGGAATTTCATTATCTTGACAGAGCTTCTCCTAGAGTCTGGGACTTGCCCGCTCCGGAGACTGCTGCCCCTGCCAGGTGCACATGGTCATCTAGGGCTGCCCTTCTTGCAAGGCCCATCCTCTCCCCCTCACTTAGGTGGTGCGTGTCCTCCAGTGGCTTGCTGAGAACAGATGAATGGGAGGAAAATCACATGGGACTGCACAAATGGGAATACCTTTCTCTCGCCATTTGGTTAAATACAGAGTTGGGTGTGTACTGGGCTAAAACTTTTCTTTCAGAGTTCTGAAGCCACTGCTACGTTAAGAAGCCTGCTGCTGTTCTTATTCCTGCCCCTTTGTGTGTCTTATGAGTCGTGCTTGTGAGTCCCACTGTTAAGTACACAGCATCCGAGTTCCCAGTGTTCTCGCTGTGAGTCCATCTTCATGTGTGCTGTTCAGTGCAAGACGAGCCCTCCCTCTGGAATTTTCTTGATTTTGTATTTTTTCTGCACTATTCCTTCTCTTCTCCCTATCTGGAATTCCTGCTAGCCATATATCAGATCTCCTGAAGTAGCTCTCTAATATTAACTCTCCTATTTTCCCTATTTTTGTAATTTTGACCAATTTCCTGGAACAGTTTTTCTTTATTGTTCAATATTCTAAGTATGCTATTGTTTCTAATTTTCAAGAATCCCTTCCTGCTCACAAGATTCCTTTCTCATGGGCTGGGGATGTGGCTCAAGCGGTAGCGCGCTCGCCTGGCATGAACCTGGGTTCGATCCTCAGCACCACATACCAACAAAGATGTTGTGTCTGCCGAGAACTAAAAAATAAATATTAAAAAAAAATATTTAAAAAAAATTCTCTCTCTCTCTCTCCTCTCTCACTCTCTCTTTAAAAAAAAAAAAAAAAGATTCCTTTCTCAGGAATACAATCCCTGTCCCTAGGGATATGAAGAGGGAGTTTATGATGAGCTGTTCTTCTCCCATGCATATTCTGTCCCCCAAGTGCTCTTGTTTGCTGTGCCACAGAGAGGCTTTCCTCAGACAGTCTGGTGAACCTCATTTGTCTGTTCCTGTTTAAGAATGAAGCAACAGGTCTGGGGCTGGGGCGCAGTGGCAGAGCACTTGCCTAACACAGGTGAGGCACTGGGTTTGATTCTCAGCACCACATAAAAAATAAATAAAGGTTAAATTCTTAAATAAATAAATAATGAAGCAACAAAAATGCCAATTTGAAGCTCAAGACTCTGTGGATTGGACTGACAATGGTGACACTTCCTGTAGAATCACCTAGCTAACAGCTTATTGCTGGATGTGTAGCGCTTTCCTCCTAAACGAGACAGATCCTCAGCTAAGACCCTCCTTCTCTCCCTACAGGACTGAAGCCTGGCTGTCTAGGTGAGGACAGGGAGCCTGTGCATCTCGTCTGTGGCACTCCCACCCTCACTGTACTGGGCTAAGACCTGCCCTCTGTTACCCTCAGAGTAACCCTCACTCCTCTCCTCAGGAGGGAGACAGGTACCTGGAACCTTGCTCAGAGGGAGATGATGTGGGACTGAGACCCCTTCCCAATAGGCTTTTCAAGCAGCCCTCCTCACTGAGCTCTCACTACTCCGCTTGGTGGTGCCACCCTTTGAGACTCTGGGGGAGAGTAGCATATAGACCAAACACACCTGGCTTAGGAGTCAGCTTTCTTGATTCTGCTAAATTGGCTTTTTCCAAAATTCTCTCAGGTCTGCTATATTCCAAAATTTTATTATAGTTTTCTTCTCTCAATTTTTCACCCCTGTAAGTGTATGCTTCTCTGAACCTGGCGTTCCTATCTGTGAAAACTGGGTGTATCTATTAGGAAGCTCACCACTAAATAAGAAAATTCAGAGTAGCTTAAAAGTAAGGAAATAAGTTCACGTAATTAGCAGCTTGGAACATAGAGCAAGCTTCCAAGTGAGTTTTCCAGCAGCTCAACAGTGACATCAAGGGACTAAATTGTGCCACCCACATTTTGGCTGAGAGACTGGTGGATCTTTCTCCTTTCATTTAACTCTATAATTTCTATTTTTTTCCTCTTTCCCCAGCTAGTGGGATTCCTGTTTACCCCCCCCCCCCCCCGTGTTAGGCACTTCAAGGTCACTTTCCCATTCTCATTCCATTCCATATCCACACAACACTCTCTAACTCCACAGGGACACACACTTTCTAGGAAAAGCTCATGACTGTTTCATCTCATCATCACTCACTGCTCCCCACTCATCTCCCCAACTCCTTGATCTTGCTGAGGTGGTTTAACAAGATCGAGGAGTTGGAGAGATGAGTGGGGAGCAGTGAGTGATGCTTTAAAAATATTTAGCTTAATAGCCAGGTGTAGTGACACAGGCCTGTGATCTCAGCAACTCAGGAAGCTGAGGCAGGAAGATCGCAAGTTGGAGGCCAGCCCCAACAACTTAGTGAGACCATGTTTCAAAATAAAAACACAAAAATGGCTGGGGATGTGGTGGAGCACCCCTGGGTTCAATCCCCAGGACCCCTACAAAAAGAGACTTAGCTTAAGACTATTACTAGGGGGCTGGGGTTGTGGCTCAGTGGTAGAGTGCTTGCCTAGCATGTGTGAGGCACTACTGGGTTCTATTCTCAGCATCGCATATAAATGAATAAAATGAAAAGGTCCATTGATAGTCTTTTTTAAAAATATATTTTTAGCTATTAGTAAATTGTTGCTTCAGTATGAGAGTTAGAAAAGTGCCTCGCACAGATTAACTACTCACTACACAGATGTGAAATGAATAAGCATTGCTTTTTTGCCTTAAGAGATGAATGGAATCTTTGAGATATGTGAGTTCTTAGAAGTAGTCTTTACCACCACCACCCCCCAACTGTGGATGCTGTTTACTGATCCTTAGCAGGCTGCAAATGTCAAGTCTGAGGTTGACCTGGTTTTACTTTGTAATTTTTCTATGTGAAAGTTTAAGACCCCCCTGGCCCCAAGTCAATATTTTTGAAATTCAGGAATCTTGTAAGATAAAGCTGGATCTTTTAAATTTATTGTTTGGGGACGGGGGTGTGGCTCAGTGGTAGAGCATTTACCTAGAAGGTGTGAGACTCTGAGTTCAATTCCCAACATTGCTTGCATAAATAGTGATAACTATATTTTACTTTTTATCCCAATTCTTCATAAATTATACAGTAGTATAATTAACACTCAATTAGCCTCTGTATTCCATTAGTATAATTCCAAACTACATGCCATTTCCTACACTTGTAAAGAACTATTATTCCAGTAACCAATATAAGGCCAGAAAAAATAACCTGATGATTGTTCACCAGAATAGATGATATTTCCATTGCCAATCTGAAACAAAATGAAAAGACATACATGTCTACCTTATGAGTCCGCCTAAAAAAGGTCAATGCAAATGTCTAGGCCAGTCATTGTATGATTTTTCAGAGGAAAACAACAAGTGACATTTCTGAAATTCTGTGCTTTCACTTCAGGAGGCCCACCTCTAGCCACACAACAGGTGATTAGTAAATACTGACTGGCCTATGAAAATCAAGAACACATTCCTATTATCCACAAACTAGGTGTGCTTTTGTTAAATGACAAGAAATTCATCTCTACCAGCACAGTATTCAAGGACCTTACCACCTTTATTACATGGTGATATACCAATATCTAAGTTTAAAAAGCAAGCTTTTGTGGGACAGAATATTTCATTAAAAATGACCAGAAGAAAATGATAGCTAGTGTGAGAAATTATGACACAGTACAAATACATACTAGATGATTATATGAATTTAAGTTGTACTAAAAAATAAAAATATCCTGAAAAACTGTATTACCATTATTTTATTTCAAAATGAACCTAAAATGTCCAATGTCAACACTGTCTAGTCAATAAGCTGAATTGGTAGACAAAACCTGTTTAGACAAGTCGTGAAAAATAGAAAGGGATTCTCCAAGAAAACCACAAAGCAGCTCATTTAAGGTCAATTTAACGGTATTATTCTGTTTTTCTTCCAGCCCCGACATAAGATTTCACTACCTCAAAGGAAATTGTAAGAGTATCTATTTGCATTCCCCCCAGGTGATTGGCAGTTCAACACCAATTAGTTCAAAATTACACTGTTACTAGCATGCAATAAAAACAACACCTTTCATCTTTCTTACATAGGTAAGAATACCTTCAGAGCCAATAACTTTGATCAAATAAGTATTTTTGATCCTGCCCCACCCGTCTCTTTGGATTCAGGAAAACTAATAGCTAAAGGCAACTTTTCCCAGCTTTATTCTTAAGTTGAAAAACTAGTGTGGTATTAAAAATATCTTGCTTCCAAGATAACAGAATTTCCTAAAGTCCAGCATTTCTTCAATAGCTAAACTTCCTTATGCCTTTTCTTAACACACAAGACAGACTAAATACATAAGACAGCCTTCATACATTAAAGAGCAGATGCTAATTATTTAATTTAAAATATTCAATGTATTTTTAAAACAAATTTATATTCTCAAATGAACATGTAAACAATTTGAATAACTTAATGCAATACAATTATCTCCCTAAACTAAGCTCAGTGTCCTAAACTTACTCATAATGAATATTATTTGAAATAGAGACTTCCAGTATACATTCTTCTTACATTTGACTTTTTAACATAACCAAAAATAGTTTGCTTAGAATATCTTATCCAAGTAACTCTTTTAAGAATTTGATCATATTTACAACTTTAAATATGACCAAACTGATCTCTATCCTCAAGAATGGGAGGTCACTCAAGTAGTGTTAATTATTTCCAATCACTTAGGCAAACAACTTTGCTGTTAAAGTCCAAGGTTCCTAATAATTCATACAGCAAACAGCCTCCATCTCCCTAACATCTTCCTGTGTACCACAGGCCCAACATTGACTGAGCTAACCCCTGAAAGCATGCAAAAACTGAAATCTCCTGTCCAAATATCTCATGTCTATTTTGCATGAACTAACGTTATTGCAAACCACAAAGGAGAGAGAGAGCCCATACACCAAAAATTTTCCTATGTCTATTTCATTCAGAATGCTGGTATTTGTTAAAGTAATAGTTTCTATTTATTTTATGACACTTTTTATTATTTATGATACTTTTTATGGTGTAGATGGACACAACACAATGCCATCTACAATTATGTGGTGCTGAGGATCAAACCCGGGTCCCGCCCGTGCAAGGCGAGCACTCTAGCACTGAGCCATAAAAAGTAATGTAAGATTTCTGATACCCAACTGAATTGTGAAAATGTAAATATACTTTAACTATTAATGACTGCAAGCATGATGGCAATTATTAAGCAGTAAACTTTAGGAATGTTATTTAGTGTTATACATAATTAAAATAGTGGTTTGGCTTTTTTTCTACTTCAAATATAAGCTTGAAGGGGCTTAAACTATATAAGATGTTAAGACCATTCTTAATGGTAGATTCACATATGCTACCATTAGGAACAGCACCTCCATGTACACTGTGGTTGTGCATAATAAATCCATCTTCTGTTACCTAAGTTTGGATTATTTTTACAGTATGACTTCTTTCTCTAAATTTCATAGAAAATGATACTCAATGTGTTATTCTAATTTGTTATTACAAAACATTCCTCCTCTACTCATATTGGAATAGTTTATATCTATTAGCTTATATCTTTACAGTTACCTCATTTTCTCTTGCAACAAATAATTTGTTTGGACCACATTTTAACATCATGAAACTGATTAAAGGGCCCAAGAGGCTGAGTAAGTTATATAGCAAGCATCTATCACTGTTTCAGCTCCTGTACAGAAATGATTTCTGCAGGCATCTGATCGCTTCCAGGATGTCTGACTTTATCCAGGCATTTTTCACAATGGTCCAAAGTCTGAGAATGTCAAGACAGTCTCCCTTTAGTGATCTATAGAAATATGTATACATTTCTTAGAATGACCACTGCCAAAACCTAGAAGAATGCCCAGAAAAAGCCAAGAAGAAAGTAATGCAGAAGACATAGAATAAAATCTAAGAAAACTTTTCTTTTTTAATATTTATTTTTTAGGTGTAGATGGACACAACACAATGCCTTTATTTTTATGTGGTGCTGAGGATCGAACCCAGGTCCCGCCCGTGCTAGGCAAGCGCTCGACCGCTGAGCCACAATCCCAGCCCCAAAGAAAACTTTTCGTATAAAGTGTTACATGAAAGACATCAGATAAGCAAAGACCAAATTGCACACTGACCTGCCTGTGATAGCAGGAAATGCCTCTGACAGGACGCATGACCCTAAAGCAGACACAGACCCCACTCTAAGCCCTGGCACCTTCATGCCCCCTGAAAATTCAAACTAGGCTATAAACAGGAAGACTGGAGGACTGACGACAGTGAGAGCATCTGAGGGGTCACCAAGTTTCAGGAAAAGCTGCACAGCACATGACTTGCTCTTTCTAACCCTATATATTTCAGAATACAAGGGCATTGAAACCCAGAACTCAGCAAAAATGAAACAACCACCTCTGCCATACTCTTAAGAATAAAGAATATAAGCTTCAATGGAAAAGGCTTCTTAAAAAGATTAGAATCAAGTAGGAAAGTAATTGCTACAAAAATGATATACTAACTTTTTATCATGATGATGAAAATAGTATCTAACAAAATTGAACCAAATTATTAAGTTCAAAGGCTACAATATTTTTAAATAAATTACATTAAAAGGATTGTGGAGGTTTTGAACTTAAACAACAAAAAATAATTTCTATTCATTATGGTACTTCTAAAGTTACCCAGTACACCCATAGGCTATACACACACGAAAGCTAATTATTTCAATTAATGCTGTTGCATTACCTAAACATTTAAACATGTTAATGATATATGTATCCTCTTAACACTGGGAAGGAATTACAGAAGATTTTCTACTACAATTACTGTAATGGGACTTGCTGTTGAGCTCCTGCTCAGGGGTCATGGAGTAGAAATGGTTCTTGATTGCTCATGTTCCATGGATTCAAGAGGGAAACCACCTTATTTCTGTTATAGCGCATATGGTTCTCCTGCCCCCTCAACCTTGGTGTGTCTGTTGCAGTCCTACTCTGGGCCTTCCTAATATTCTCCAGGAGATTTTGGTTTTTACCCTCTCACCAAATTTTACTTCCCCCACCTTCTTCACTTCTATGATAAAATGATACTCTCCATCCTGGGCATTTTCCATTTAAAGGAAATGGCGGGGGAAGGGTAAGGAAAAGCTGTTAGGGGAAGTGGCATGTTGGGTTTCCACACTGAAGAACTATAGGAAACAGAGTACCAGAGGAAGTGAGCTGGAATAGCAGGTGGTAGCGCGATTCCTGAATGTAGGAAATGTGAGAACTTGAGTTACTGCTGAAGGCCAGGACCAAGTCATGTCAAAGGCAGACAAAGCTTCACAAAAGAGAGGGCAAGGCATTTCCCAGAGTGCTGTAAATGTCATGAACAGGACACCAAAATCACCATGGACACGACATGCACGGAATCCATGCTCGGGAATATGGAGCTTAAAAGTCCAAAGAGGGCAGAAATGGCCTGGAAGGAAAGGGGGTGACAGAAACAGGTCACGGTCTGAGAGCATGAGATTCCAAGGTTGGGAAAGCAGCAAGGAAGACAAAAGGGCACATACCAAACTCCAGGAGTAAAGGGAGAGATTTGGGAAAGAAGAGAGCCAACTCACAAAGTGGTCAGGGAGATTGATGGTGCTGGGAGAGCCATATTTCTCTGAGGAAGAAGAAGGTTGAGGATCCAGGATTTCATTAACAGGTTAACACTCAGTGTCCAATGGCACAAGCAGAAAGCTTCAGGTGCCAGGGGAAAGTGGAACATCAGATCAGAAACGTGATGTCCCGAGACACAGGGGCAACAGTCCTGAAGGCAAGAATTCTGCTCTATGTTCTGGGCTCTTGATACAGACCACCTGTGATAGAAGGGCAGCGAGAAAAACATGCCCATCAGCCCTGAGTCTCAAGGCGGAAAGGAGGGGAGATGTGTGCTGAGGGACAGAGAGGGTGGGAGTCTTTCCAGACATCTCTTCACCCCCTCCATGCTGATGGGGACACAAGGCAGGGGCTATCTTAGCCAAAGGGGTACAGCTGTAGAGCCAAAGGAGTGAGGCTTTGTGTTACCTTCCTGCTCACGAACACACAGAACTACTCCCCCACATCTTTTTCTTAAGTGTTGATGCACTAGAATAACTCTTTATATGTTCTTATCCCTTTTCTTCCTTCTTCAGTCAACTGGTCTATGATCTTGAGACTTGGAGTCTTAATTCATCTGCACTACATTTGACCCTTAAAAGATATGCAGTAAACAAAAAGGAGGAGGCAGTAGAGAGTGGTAACAGGATGGCTTCTTTAGTATACTGATAAACACCGCAATAGTGCAAGACTTTGCTTTATTGACACTCTTTATGGAAATGACAATATTAACAGGAACAAAGCCTCTTAAACAAAGCTTTGAACCTATAGCACCCTCCATGTTATGAAAATCTATTCTTGCTTTTTTCTCTATACATCAATATATTAAGAACAATATATTAAGAACACTGGAGAAAACATAGTTAAGACATAGCTAAGCATTCCATCTTACAGCTATACTGATATTTTTTAAATGAGGCATGAAAATTCAACTCCAATAACACAAGAACTGCTACTCAAGCCTTACTACCTTAAAAAAAATAGTAGCAGGATTCCTACTACCCCCTTGATATTGTTTAAGTGTCATAATTTTTTCAAGTAACTGTAAAACTGAACTGAAGGAACCACACAGATGTCCCAGAGATTCCTATGATGTGCATCACGAGTCCCATCCCTCTCAGTATGCCATTGACAAACACCATCCTGAATTCTGTGATACATCAGCACTCATACTTTGTATTTTAAAGTCTTTTTACTTTCATTATTCTACAATTATCTTCAATGGCAATAAAAATAGAGACTTCTATTTTAGAATTTAAAATATAAAGTAACTTACAACAAAATATATCTGAAATGATACTAGGTCAAATAAAATACACGAGGATGGTTTATCCTACCAACTTATCTCTGTACTTTCTTTAAAAATAGCAATTTATGAAAATCTGTTCTTGCTTTTTTCTCTATACATATTGATCAATATATTCTACATAATCTTGCAGTTGTTTTTTTTTGTGTGTGTGTGTGTATATGTGTGTGTGTGGTGCTGGGAATCTCGAACTCAGGGCCTTGTGCATGTGAGACAAGTGCTCTACCAGTTGACCTATATCCCCAGCCCCAGAATCTTGGAATTCTTTTTTTTTTCTTTTTAATTTTTTTGTAGTTGTAGATGGACAGAAGCTTTTATTTTGTTTATTTTTATGTGGTGCCAAGGATCGAACCCAGTGCCTCATATATGCTAAGCAAATGCTCTGCCTCTGAGTTACAGCCCCAGCCTTGGAAGATTATGAATCGTGCAATTCTTAATCCCTGTTAGTCAAAACATCAATTTTGCCACAGAACCATTTATGTAAAATAATCAGTAACCATTTAGCCTATTATCTCCCACCTGAAATAGTCCACAGTGGCTAACCAGCAGTAAAAAGCAAAATCATAATCTTCTAGCACATCATCAAAGAGCTTTGTCAAAAAGATTTTTAAAGACGCCCTACTAGCCTGAACTATCACAAATGATGCCTGGCTAGCCAAAGCACTCACTGTCCTGACCTCTATTACCCTCTCTACACCCAGACCATCCCCTCTGCCTTCTCCACGCTACTGGGACCTCTCTCTTACTTTGATGTGGCTGCATTTCATATTATGGTTAGCTTTCTAGCCAGTGTTTTCCTTTTAATTTCTTTGGATATAGTGAACCACTTTTGAGTTGAGGAGTCAAAGGACTGAGGATTCTGAAGGAACCTTTCCCTACCACGCAATAGGAAAGTGAGAATAGGCTTCATTTTTATTTTTTGTCTTGATAAGACTTAATTCAAATTCTTTCATTCATGGAATACTATGTTTTACCCTTTCTTACCTAAAGACAGAAATAACACACACCACAGGCTGGAACATGTCTATATACTGCAGGAGATAGTCTGACATCTTGCTAGAAAGCTAACCATAATATAAAATGAAGCCACATCAAAATAAGTGACTCAGGCTTGTTTACTACATAAAAGCATGATCATCTAAAGAAGACAAATTTATTTCAATATTCACTTTAATAAAATTTTATAAACTTTTATAAAGCTGATGCTGTTGACTTAAGTTTGTAATTCTGAAATTAAGTAAGTTTAAATTTTAAAATAACTTTAATCCAGTTAGAAAAATAAAAGACACATGGAGTTCTAGTCTTTGACACAATTTATCTGTACCAAATAAATAACTTAAGGTGATGAATTAATTTTCCTATTTGTAGTTGAAGAAAATATGTGTGTGTGTGTGTGTGTGTGTGTGTGTGTATACACACTCTAAGGTTTTAGTTTAGTAATAGAAACTGGACAGTCTGAATGAAGATTCAAGTAAAGAAAGCTGATGAAATTATTTCAAAGGACAAGTTATTGGAAATACATAAAAATGAATTTAAATAATCTTTGCCTTTTAACAAGAACCACAGAAAAGCCCCAATTTATATCTAGAGAGTCTTGTGTGGGATGCCTAATTGTTTTTTAAAAAGAGCACATTTTAAGAGGAAAACATAAATAATCCTAACATAATGCTAGTAATAAATAAAACAAAACATATAATCCAAACTGAATCATCAAGGAGTCTTCAAACTGAGCTTATCACATACATTTTCCAGGACTGAGAAACTGTTGAACACTGACAGAGACAGTTCAACTTTCCAGCAAGATTTATTTTATTTTTTGATTCACTAATCTCTCTACCATATTTAGATATATTTCATATGTGGTGCTGAGAATTAAACCCAGTGCCTCACACAGGCCAGGCAAGTGCTCCACCACTGAGCCACAGCCCCTAGATATATTTCTTATTTCTCAATATTTCATTGTAAAAATAACTTTCCGTTCTATACCTACTCTTAAATTATGATTCTGAAACATAATTAGATATTAATCTGATCTTGATGGAGAAAGGGTGGTTTTTCAACTTTTTAAAAACATGCTACATAAGAGGAAAGTACAGGGTGAAAAATCACTCAGGTAAAATTAAAAGATATTTACCTAAACTATGTCATTTCTCTGTTAAACTATCATTACACTTTTCTTCACTGGAAACCAAAAACAATACATAATTTGAAATGAAATTTTAGAATCTTTAATGTGCCTACATAGATACCAACTGATAGCCAATAGTATTCCTCAAGACAACAGAGTTCACAAGTAAAACTTTGAGAGTCACGTTTGGCACCTTTGTGTCCAAGAAATATGCTACTCTTTATCTTAAAGATCTCAGCAGAATGGAAATGAAGTAGGGACATTACAGTCACTAATGCTGCATACAGACCAAACCACCTCTGCACTTGCAAATCACCTGAAGAGCTGGTGGTAGAAGGCTGCTGGCCCCCCAGTGGCCACTTTCTCCAGAGGCCAGCTGTGCTCATCACAATGTATCTACATCCAACTCTTGGCAGATCCCCTTCACCTGGAAGTCCCTTTGTTACTCTTAAGCCTATAAGAGGTTTTTATTTCTTTCCTTTAATTATCTGTTATTTTTTAATTAAACAGTTGTTACACTGGTCTAAATATGTAATATACATGTACCATTTAGCCGTCTCTGGAGTGCTTCTTCTTCTAGGGTAATAATATAAATTTGCTCATCCAGGTCTTCAAGAATCTAAATTTAAAGACAAAACTATTCAATTATATAACATTACAAAGTTCTTGTTTATTGACTATTTAAGCTACTTGGTCTATTATTTCAGATAATATATTCACTCAAATAACTAAGAACCCAAAATAAAATGTCCAAACTATTTTATTTATAAATTAAGCATGTTTTATAGATGTTGTATTTATTTTCTACAATTTAGTGTATAAATAAACACATCAAAACTTTATTCTCACAAAATCTACATTCATATAAATTGGGTATTGTTAAAGTTTAAACTAAAAACATCTGCAGTTTTCTCGATGGCAAACAAATGTGTGAATTTTAAAGAGTCAAAAAGCTAAATATAGCAAATATGTCTTCATGCCAAAGCTGTTATTTTAGAGCCGGAAGGAATGATCATCGAGTCCAACATTTGTCCTCCCATTTATATTTACTGACAGAATTTCTAGTTCAAGGAGTCTATAAACTACATCAGTAACATGCAGAACCTTCCATTTATGTCATGTCTATACATTAAAAACACTCCATGAATATTGAACACTGATGATATCAAAATCATCTGACTTAGTATTGGGAATAATATTAGCAAATTATATTTTTATATTGTGTACAATATAAATATGTAACAAATCCCACCATTATGTACAACTATAATATACCAAAAAAATGTAGAAAAAATATAAAAATAAAGTCAATATTTTTTATCCTCTCATTTGGACGTGACTATTGCCAATATGTTCATATATAGAAATATACTGATCCTGTTAATCTATACAATGTTAATAATTATAATCTTTTAAAAACATAAGTTGAGACCAAAACAAATCATCCAACAGACAGAACCCTAGAGAAATGGGTGTTTTTACATATAAGCCACTCACTATGAAGCCATACAATAGTAAGAAAAGAACCTCACTTGTCAATTACTGATTATATGGCATATTACCTGCACTGTCTTAAAAACTGATAAAACCTAATGCTTCCAGTTCTGCCTTTGCTAACATAACCATCCTTCTATGAAAGGGGAAAACATGAAAGAAACCCAGAGCTGGTATCAATGTTCTCTATCATTCAAACTCAAAACTACTTACTCAATCATGAGGGGTTGGAGAACAAAGTGCAATAGTGGAAACTGTGTGCCCTTTCAGCTGCCTAATATGATATTCCTAAATCACTCAATCCCTATCACATCTGGAATTTTAATAGTTTGTGTTATATTTATGTAAAGCAATCCAAAAATCCCCAGTCTTTCAATAAGTACTTATGGTCCTAGAACTAAGCTAATCAGTGGGTGGACATACCATTTCTTCCCCCAGGAAGCCTAAACCTGAAGGGGGCAACAAATAAATAATTAGGATGAATTAATGACGAATAAATAAATAATGACAATGAATGACTGTCCTATGAGGGATAAGGAATGGGAAGAAGGGGAGGAAGTCTTCTCCAGATAACCAACAGTGAGGCCTATCCAGGGAGACAATACTTAACCTGAGACAACTGGCACATGCCAGAAGGTGTGATGGTCCTAAGGGAGCAACAGAGTGGCCCTCTGACAGAACCAGTTGGATAACAAATCAGAGGTGCCTACACAAGTGGACAGGGGTATACCTGTATGGATTATGACAGGAAGGCTCTCTCCCATCAAAGCGTTTCATCACTTTCTAATGTTTCGATTAGAACTGACCACTTCTGCTTGTTTTACTTGCAAATTACTGAATGTTACGTACCATCACAGGTGCTGAATGAGTGACAGCATTAGCAGGACAGAGGTTCATATGTCAAGTGCCCATGAGCATCATACCCTTGATTTCTACAATACCATAAAAACACTCCCACCATCACCATTTTATACTCCAAAAAAACAATGGCTTCCCAAGAAATGCTCTCTGCCTTCAAAGCCTTTGCTCTACTATGTACTAATGAGGGCTTAAATATGGGTCAGACACAGACTTTGACCTCAAATGGTAGAAGAGGTCAAATGAATTCAAAAAGTAATTATAGGATTAAAATCAATGTCAAAAGCGAGGCTTAAATAAAATGTTCTGAAAGGTTGGAGAAAGAAAGATTACTGCCAGTTAGGGAGAAGAAAGTCTTGGCCAGTGTGGCTGATGGCTGGAGCACATCACCCAGTGATCTGAACTGACAAGAGGAAGATAGGTCTTTCAACAAAGGAAACCATACAAGAAACACAGAGGAGGAGAGGTCCACTCTGCAGGAAAGCAGCAATGTTATTCTGGAGCTCAAGGAGGAACAGAACAGTGCTCCAAAATGGACTCTGAAGCCAGCCTCTGGGTTCAAACCTACTCCATCACAGTTCTGTGACCTAGGACATGCCATCTCCCTGAACTGAAGTTAGTTCAGCCATAAAATAACACCACCTAACTCATGGGTTTCTCATTTATAATACCACCTAACTCATGGTTAAATCATCAGGAGGCAACGAAATTTTGTGTCCGATACAGTGCTTATCACTACAGGTTGTATAACAAACCACTGTTATTATGTGCTAGGAGTAAGAAAGAGGCAAATATAAATATGGCTTTGAGGAGGTCATTAATAAGAGACGGGTTTGGGAGAAAAATTAGCCTGAGGAGGGGAGACAAATAAGGAGTTTGGTTCTACATGCTGAGCTTGCAGCTCCATGAGGTACTGGATAGCATTTGAGGTGCTAAAGGCTATTTCCAATGTCTTCTCTTTAGAATCAGACATTTAGAGGTGAGGTCAGAGTGGCAGGGGTGGTCCAGAGCACCCAGAAGAGCATTAGCAGAACTTCAGAACACCAGAGGACCTTAGGCCTCTTTCTATAGGAAGCAGGGAGAAACTATAGGAATGCAGTGTCACAAAGCCTCTCTAAGATTTGACAGCATGTGTGCTGTGGGTGTGCATACATTTATGGAGCAAATATAAAGTTAGACTTTATTTTTAAAAGAAGATAATGATGAGATTATAATTTTCAAAATTAAATAAGCATTTACTAAATGATTATCTACTACAACATTTCCTCAGGGTTTTCCTTTAATGAATCACCGTGATAGGGGTGACAAACCCATAACTAAAATAACGTAGTATTAGTCAGTTAAAAAGGTGAACATGAGAAGTGCAGAGGAAGGAGTTTGATTCTCAGCCTAGAGCAGAAACACGAGGTTCAGAACCAGGCAGAGCCTGCGGCTGATGCTGGAGTAGGTAAGAGGGACAAAGGCATGACTGGAGGGGAGCGGCACAGAGCCTTGAGGGAGCAGAGGGGTAGGAGAGGTCAATCAGAATGGGCTAGGAAAACCCAAGAGCATGAAGGGGTTAGAGTTGAATCTGTCAGCAATGACGATCCAGTGAAAATAACATAAGTGGCAAATTCCTAATTACAGCCAAGAAACTATTTTCTCATTATTAAATATCTGACAAAATAGTTAAAGATAGATGAAACTTAAGAATAGGTCATCAGAATTACTATCAATTCAAAATCATCAGAATTACTATCAATTCAAAATCATAAAAGAATAAGCAAAGTATAATTCGATTATAATATATAATGTGCAAATTTTCAAAAGCATTCTGCTTTGTAAATCAAAACATGCAGTTAATTTTCAAACAATAGAATTGTTTGATATAAAGCAATGAATATTTGTAAATATCTGCAAAATTTTCTCTTAAAATTGCCTAGCCAAATTTTTACCAAAGTGCCTATAATTAGTACTTTTAAAGCAAAAACAAATATGGTTTCTAAACACAAAAAAAAATTTTTAAAAATGTAAAATTTAGTGATAAACCTACAAAAATACTCTTATTTCTAAAGGCTAATTCACAATTTAAAAGAAGTTCAAATGTAAACATACTTAATTAATAAGCCAAATAATTTATAGTAGAATACTTACTGCTGGCTTCACTAGCAACTGGCCCATTACTGTGAACATGCGGGAAAGGCCAACTGGTGTACACACTGCAGAAATGAGAAGACCACCAACAGAGAGATATATACTTTAGAGCTCAGAAAGATAAAGCACAGAAAACTAAAACAACTCAAACAGCATTGTTTTAAGTAAATTCTTGACTCTAACAGATTCTCCCAGTTCTCTGTCAGAAGGTTCTTGCATTTCATCCATGAAGAGGCTAGAGGAGCAGTGTGAGGGGCGGGCAGCGTGACATCTGATGAAAGGTAGTTAAGGCGAGAGAAGGTTCAGGACACTTAAGATTCTAACAGTGGGATGACAATAAGTACTTCTGTTTAAAATAAATTGTATAAAACCAAGCAAAGAACAGATTAAATTTCATGTACTGGTAGAAGTGAGAACCTGAAAAGAATATTTAATAGTGACAACTATAGTCTTAAGTCCTTTGAAATACATTTAACAACTAATCCCTATGATAGGATGTGATGCCTCAAGTAAAACAAAACAAGTTTTGAAATAAAAATCACAAATTCATCACATATTAACCTACCATTTCCATTTAAAAATAGACTCTGGTGCTCTGAATGGGTTGGGGTGGGGTACTGGACATGTGAACAGGAATCGAGCAAGACAGAGTATAAGAATGTGTGTCGGGGGTGTCCCTCTCTCTCTCTTTTTCCAACCCAGCAGAAAGGCTTTCCTCAGAGAATAAAAAAAGCATATTATTATTTCAAGATTTCAGTTTATCGAATTTATCTTGAATAATTAAAAATTCTCCAAGTTGTTAAGGAATCTCACCAGGAAGCTTTCTCATAATTTCCCAGAATACAAAACAACTACTCTCCTATCAATATCAGGTCAGAAAAATACTTACAGAGAAGTAACAAACATCCCATCAATGATATACAGGAATATAAGTAGGGTAGGTAGAACTCCCAGAGGTCTATAAAAAATGTAAATAACTTTAATAAGTTCAAAATACTGCACATTAAGATGTTTTATCTTAATATAGGCTGACTATATTTAAAGTATAATAAACATTGTAATTGCTTATTTGAGTGTACTAAACCATATAATTTCTAAATTGTATGAATAAAAAAATATAAAATAGAAGGATAGAAAATAACCCTTTTGCAAAACCTGTTTGGAGGAAGGAGAAAAAAAAAAGAGCCTCTCTAAAATTTTAAGAACAGAAACCAATTAATTAAACCAATTACTCATAAAACAAACGCACATTCATTTCTTAAATACATATAAAGTCTTCTTAATTCTGTAAATCAACATCAAGGGTGAACTATATAAAGAATTATTTAAAATGTTATTAAAGTCATATGTAATTATATCCCAAACTATGGTCTCCATTATAGAAACTGATTAATACAAGTAAATCCGCACCATATAAAGATTCCATGCTTGCAGCATCGTTGTCAATCAGTGCTGAAGCCACCCACACTATCCCAAGAATCAGTAATGCCAGCAGCAGCAGCATGACCAGAGTTTCCAAGATGCGGGCTCGTATTCCCTGAAAATGTGTGAGAGAGATGATTTTAATATTTTATTTCATTTCATGAACAATTAGGCTTCAGTCCATATAAAAGCCTATATAATCCTTTGGGAGGAAAGGAAATACTTTTATTAGATTTATTTATATATTTATGAAATTTACCTTGTTAATTTACATAATGTTTATTACATCTAAATTTATTTAAGTTTTTATTTATTAAAAAATATAAAATGCTTAGTTTATAATGAATAGACTGAGTTTTCAAAATTATAGTAAATACTATCAAGCTTGGAGTAAACTACAAAAAAAATTATGAAAACACTTTATGGAACCATTTTGAATAATTACTTTCCTAACACTTTTCACAAAGAAAATAATTTATGAATTTCTGCCTATGATTCTAGTCAAGGGGCTCCAAGGCAGTTGTTGCAGCAGAGGGCCAGTCTGGGGAACACAGCTTGGTGGGAGCATGGTGTACCAACTCCCATGGCAAGAACCCACACAGCAGCTGGTGGCCTCCGGAGCCCTCTAGCGTGCAGCTGCAGAACTACTTGCTGCAATCCAACACCACAAACTCCAAGGGTACTATGGCAACTGCACATACTTCCCTTCTCATATTTGATAGAATTTGTGTTAATTCACAAGGCTGGAATATAATAATCATTACGTACATTTTCAAATGTAAAATAAATTCTGACCTAGGGACCAAACCAGAGGCCAGACTTTTAAACTTGAAAACAAGACAAACACAGAAACTTCTTTATACTCCTGCAAAGTCACCAAATAATTGTTTCTGTACCTAAACTTAAAGATGTATATTATTGTTTTATACCTATAACATCTAACACAACAAAATTATAAGTATATATGTGTTTCTCAATAAATCATGTCATCCTTCACTCCAAGTTAAATAAAGTTAAATAAAGACCTAAAACATACATTCATTTCAATTTTGTCCTAAATATTCTTTTCTATTATCTCAATAGCAGAAATAGGATGCACTTAAATCACAGCACCCTAGTTCAACATAGAGAGGAAATGTCTTAAAGCCATGGAGACTTAGTCCAAGGCCTGCGTGAGAACCTGAGGCGAGTGGCTTTCTCTTGCCAACCCCTCAACAGTATCATAGCCTTGCTACAGGGTTGCCCTTGGCAGACTTGAAACACTACATGGGATGTGAACGCCAGCTCACCTGAAGCGCACACATTAAGGAAGGCTGGAGAACCAGGACCAACCAGGTCTGCATTTTAATACATGAGCTCTAACACCAAGCAGCTATTGTTCACCTGAGAAGAAACTGAAAAAGTCATAAACTGCTACAGCCAAACATAATGGCCAGCCACAGTATTTCTTTACTGGAGAAGCTTTTAAATCTCCACTTCACAACTTCATACACCAAAACACACCATCACCTTTCAATGGTGATTTCACCCTCTTTTCCTCCCACCCTCTCTTCTAATCAACAGTCGATACACATTAAACATTCTGGTCCTATACACAAAACAGGTAAGGAGAGAGGAGGACTTTGGCAGTGTGTGTCATGCCCTCCCAGCTACCTTTTCTGCCTCCAGCCTGTCCCCAGAAATATGTGAGATAACCAGCAGGGTTCCCAAAACATGTAACTCGTGGGTTTTAAGAGTCAGGATATCTGAGCAAAACAGTTTAATATTGTTGGATTATAATACAGTAGGGCTCCTAGGACCTGTCTGAAACTTAATATTCAAAAAAATTATAAAATTAGGTAGAGAGAAGTGATGGGAGGGGAGGGGAGGGGAGGGGGGGATAGGAAAGATAGTAGAATGAAATAGACATTATTATTACTGTGTGTATATAGGTGACTGCATGACCAATATGATTCTGCAACCTGTACACTCAGAGAAATGAGAAATTATATCCCATCTGATTCAATTGTATGATATATCAAAGTCATTGTACTGTCACGTACAACTAATAAAACAAATAAAAAAGTTTTAAAAATTACAATTATGTTAAATAATTATAATAACATAAGTATAAGCATCATGATAATAAATTTTGGGAAGCCAATCACAATAAGACTTACAAACTTCTCTGGCTGTCAGGTAAGAAATATTTGTTAGCAATTCCACTTGTTTTCTTCAAACACACCCCTCAGTCGGGAGGCACCTCTCCTCAGTCTCTGCCATTTCTCGACACCTGACAGGCAGAGACAGTCTTATTCTGGGCTGCCTTCTTAGGATGAGTATAATAGCACTCAGCCTTCCATCTGGACTGTGCCCTCGGAAGCAGAGGACAGACCTGTTTACTGTCCAGGACAATAGAGACGTGACCTCCAATCACAGGTCAGACAGGCTTGCTTGCAGCCCATAATGAATGCTGTGGGCTCCCCAAGCCTGGGTCTCCTCAGCTGTGACCCACGCCCACAGTGGGGCAGGCAGCCTCTACCTAGCTGTGGGGCTCAGGGTAAGAGGAACCTCCTCAGGAAATTTTTGCCCTTACTGTGCTGTGCATGACAAAGCCCTCTGTCTCTGACCCAGAAATCTCAAATCTCCAGCCAACATCCACAAACCTGGCAGGCTGTCAGCTCCCACACAGGATAAAGTCTCAGAGCCTTCACAGGACTTGTCAGTTTTGGCATTATCGAAAAAAAAGAACAAGCACCCATCCAAGTTGGGTTAAGGAATATGAAAAGACTATCCAGATCTAGCAAAGATCCCAAACAGTGGGCAAGCTGACAAAGATGTCCATGCACCTACTGCTGGTGCACATCAGAAGGCTGTGCCATAGAAAGGATGTGGACAAACCCATGAGTGCCATGACTAGCAGGATGGACGTCACCCTGACTGGAACAGTAAGGCCAGCAATACCAGCTTAGAGATCTCACAGGCATGATGCTGAATGAAGAAGTCCTACGCTCAGTAAATGGTGCCAAGAATGAGGCCACAGAGCTTTGTGTCACCTGAAGACATTAGGAATTTGGTTTGGCCACAAGCAGTCATAAGGTCACTAGGGATAAAGGTTCCTTGCTTAACGGGGCAGGCCATGGCCTTCTCCAAGCTCCATCGTCCCTCACACCCTACCCCAACACAAATGCCACACAAAAAAGGACAGGTGGGCTAAAGTGGCAGTCTCTCCGTCCTGAGGGGAAGGGAGATCACACATACCCACGGGAGTACGAAGGGGACTGCAGGCAGAAGGGCCTCAAACTTCTATGGTTCTACTGACTGTAGTGGCCCAGGGCACCCTTCTAACTGGGCCTGGGAAAAGGCTACACAGAACTGCTGGTAAATGATGAAAAAAAAATTTAAATAGAGACAAATATAAATAATTACCTGTTTGGTTACACACTAAAATGCAATTACAAAAAAAAAATTTTGAAAGAAGTGATTTAATGATGATAATTCTAGTCATCTTACCAACAACTTCATGTTTAGATAGAAGGAGAAAAAGAATTCAAGAAAACCTCCATTTTAAATAGAAGTCATTTAAATTATGTCCCTCTTTATTCTGGTAATAGAGAAACTGAAATAATGCTATTAAACATTTAAGATTAACACTAATCTTACTAATATCAAAGTCACAGTACTGGGCTGGGGTTGTGGCTCAGCAGAGAACACTACTCTAGCACATGCAAGGCCCTGGGTTCAATCCTCAGCATCACATATAAAAAATAAATAAAATAAAATAAAGGTATTGTGTTCAACTACTTCTAAAAAATAATATTTTTTAAAAAAAGTTACAGTACTAGGACCTGGTATCAAAAGCAATATTACTAAGATTTTATAGAAAAGAATAATCAACATAGTAAAAAGCAGAAAACAAGTTTAGCAAAATATTAACAACAAAATATATTTAAAAAATACTGACACAGAAAACATAAAAACCAAATATACCCACTATAACTATATAGGCAGATTAGGTAAAAAAAAAAAAAAAAACAGCTGTATAAGCCATATCTATAATAAAACCATACTAAAAAAAAAAAAAAATCAGTGAAAGCCATGCATGGTGGCACATGCCTGTAATCCCAGTGGCTAAGGAGGCTGAGGCAGGCAGATGGCAAGTCCAAAGCAGCCTCTGCAAAGGCAAAGTTCTAAGTAACACAGTGAGACTCTGCCTCTAAATGAAATACGAAATAGGGTTGGGGATGTGGCTCAGGGGCCAAATGCCCCAGAGTTCAATCCCTAGTACAAAAAAAAAAAAAAAAAAACCTCATAGGGCAAAGAAAATTTGTATTCAGACATTCAAATAAGTTTTATTATTAAGGAAATAAAGTGCTCAAAATTTACAAAACCTGGGCTGGAGTTGTGGCTCAGTGGTAGAGCGCTTGCCTAGAAAGGCCCTGGGTTTGTTCCTCAGCACCACATAAAAATGAAAAATAAAGATATCGTGTCCATCTAAAACTTTTTATTTACTATTTATTTTTTAGTTTTTAGGTAAACTAAAAAATAAATATTAAGAAAGAAAATTTGCAAAACCTAAAAAAAAAACCTAAATAAGACACAATAAAGGAAGAAATTAAATGTAGTAATTAACGGGGAAAAAAAAGCAAAATAGTAAGAAAATTAAAAGATGGCTCTTTAAAAAGGATTTAGATAACTATCTGGCTAGAACAATTAAGAAAATAAAAGAACAAAACAGTAGGAATGAGAAAAAATACAAACAAGATACAGAATACATTTTCAAAAGAATACCAAATAACAATTCTCTTGTCAATGAATTGAGAAATAGGATGAGATGGGTAGGGTCCAATTCTAGGAAATATATGTTGTTAAAACTGACTCAAGCAGAAGAGAGAGAAAAAACAAAAGAACATTATCCTTTGAAGAAACTAAAAATATTGGCAAAAAACTTTTTTTAGTAAAAGCTGTTAGCATGATTGTTTTACAGATGAGTATATTTGAAACTTCCAAATAACAGAATTTCCATGCTAATTTTATTCCAAAAATAGTATGAAAAGTTTCATAAACAATTTTTTCAGATATTAAAGATAAGCATATATACACACAAACTGAACCTACACATCCAACTATAAAAGACTGAATGAATTATGACACTTCAGAATAAGAAGCTATGTCTTAAACTATGAGAAATGTTCATAACACAATTCCACCATGTGGAATTAAAGTCCGCAGACCTCAGTCTTTAAAAGTACATTCAGAGGGGCTGGAGATGTGGCTCAGCGGTAGCACGCTCGCCTGGCATGCGTGCGGCCCAGGTTCGATCCTCGGCACCACATACAAACAAAGATGTTGTGTCTGCCGATAACTAAAAAATAAAATATTAAAATTAAAAAAAAAAAAAGTACATTCAGAGCAAGCAAGTGTAATCAGTATTATACTAACAGTCTTTATCTCTAGGGTTACAATTTTGGAGAGTTGTTTTTCTTATACACTTTTATGCTTTTCTATTTTTCCAAATTGTCTATAGTGAGTATATATGACTAAATAATTTTTAAAACAAACTAATATTTCAATTTTTTTCTTATAAAGGTTAAATTCCTCAAGATTGTCACCCAAAACACAACTTAAAATTTTCCTAGTTCAGTTTGTAAGCTAGACAGTACAGTAAGCTGGTTAAAGCCTCTATTCTAGCAATTGAATTGACAGCTGGGTTCAAGTATTGCTTCTGCCACTTAGCATATAACCCTGCAAATTACTACATTTCGGCCACTTAGCATATAACCCTGCAAATTACTATATCTCTTTGTGCCTCAGTTTCCTCCTGTGAAGAGGGGGATATGAAAAGCACCCTCACCTCACAGGGCTGCTTGAAAGATCAGATAAATTAGTATGTGCAACATGCTTAGCACAGTATCTGGTACTCAGTCAACACAATGTAATAGTTAACACATGCTTCACATTATCACTTCTGATAATTATCACTTCTATTTCCAAATCGATGTTTTACTACCCTCAACTACCATCTTATCATCCTCTTCTCCTTGTCTCTGCCACCTACAAACCTATAAGAAGCAACCCCATCTTCCTTCATGACTAGGAAGCCACCTAGCTCCTAAGTGGCTGCCATAATGTCCTCTACCCTAATAAGTATAGTACAAGCTTGGGTCCAACTAACTTAACCTCCATTCTACCATAGCTGCCCGCAAATGTGCTAATAATGCCTAACATCTTCAACTTCGAAACTGCTCTCAGTTCACAACTTCCCACTGTTCTCCAGTTTCAGACCACTGACCTGGCCCAGGTGCTTGTGGTCATAATTTCTTCTTCCCTGACCTCTCCAATCCTTCCATCAGTGCTGTTTCACTTGCCTGCACTGTGAACTAGTAGTGCGTTTTCATGACAATCCAGTCTCAATGGTGTTCTAGTAGTCCTTGCCCCACTGACTTCCACCAGGCCAAGTTAAACAAGTCCTTGACTGACTTACTCCATGAATTCTCAACCCTGTGAAAGAGATTCACAAAACCATCAGAAACCTTGGCTACAACATTCTAAAGTGGGCCTCAGTGTTACTTGGCTATCTTAACACTGGCTTTTGGCTGATTTTAAGAATTCCCATCATGGTTTTTAAAGCATTTTCCTTCCTTTGTGATCCATCCTCTTCTTTCTTCCAACTATAGCTGACTTTATCTCTACCTCAGTAGGATACGGCACAGTGGCCTGTGACCCCCTTGGCTTTCCTCCTCTACCCTGCTTCTGTATGGTTTTCTTTGATCCTATAAAAGAAGACACTTTGGGTCTCTTTCCTCCCATAGCTCAATCCCAGATGGTTATCTCTTCACAAGCAATTATTAGAGTTTCTGAAACAGTGGCATGCATCAAAGTTACAAGGGGCTTGCCCTTTCCTGAACACTGATCCTGAAGCAGTAGCAGCTCAACTAAATCTGGGGAAGATGGTTCACTGATACACTGTTCTTTCCTTATATGCTCTGACTCCTCCTGTAGCCAACAACCCTGAACTGTATGTTTTTAGACCAAATCTTACCACTGTGACCAAGGCCCATAAAAACCAACTGCAATCTTTCCTAAGATACACACAGGTACCCTAAACTTATTTCTAGAATCAACTCATCATTTTATTCCCTGTATCTGCTCCTCCTTCAGTGAAATGTACCTCAATGGTATCACTGTTTATGCCAACATTTGTGAAATATCCCTGTCATCTACTTTCCTGCACCCCCATTGATGAGCTTTCATCCAAACACCAAGTCCTTCTGACTCTACTGTTCAACTCCAGAACATCCCCCCTCATCCCCTGCCTCCACACCCACCCAAGAGACACTCCAGTATCACATCTCTACAAGAACATCAGGAAGAAATGCAGTCACATGCCTTAGCTCTCAGGCCAGAAACATTTAGACAAGAAACAAACACCACTCTCTCTGTAGTAGAACCATATAAACTGCTCCAAAATTTATTTCAAATTGGTCAATATTTTTTTGTTAGAGCAATATAATTACACATGGTATAGTTGGTTCATTTCAATAAAATCATACACACACAAAATTTTATTTCAATCCCATTCCTCTGCCTTTCCCTCCCCTTCTTCCTCCCCCTAGTCTCTATTCTACTCTCTATTCTTCCTCTACCCTTCTGACACATACATAAAGGTGAAATTTCTTATGGTATGCTTATATGTGTATACAACATGATTGTTAAATTTATTCCATATTTCCTCCCTTTTCCCGCACTTCCCACCCTCCTTATCTCCTTGTTCTACTTATCCTCCTATATCTTTATAAAATCTGATTCCCCTCACTACCTTCTTTCCCTTGTTTTGCTCTAGCTTCTCCCTGGTTTCTGAGGCTGACTTATTTCCCTAGTGTGATGGTGTTCATTTCCATCCATTTACCAGCAAATGCCATAATTCCATTATTCTTTGTGGCTCAGTAAAACTCCATTGTGGATATATACCACATTTTTTTGATCCATTCATCTATGGATGAAAACTGGGTGGATTACATAATTTGGCTACTATGAATGGTGTTGCATAAATACTGAAGTTGGCTGTATCATTATAGTATGCTGATCTAGGAGTGAGATAGCTGAATCATATGGTGGTTCCATTTCTAGTACTATGAGGAATCTCCATATTGCTTTCCAAATACTAATTTGCAGTCTTACCAACAATGTATACCCTTTTCCCCACCACATCTCCAGCACTTATTATTTGTGTTCTTGATAACTGCCATTCTAGCTAATGAGATGAAATCTTACTGCACTTTTGATTTGCAATTCTCTGATTACTAGAGTGTTGAATATTTTTTCATATATTTGTAGGCCATTGTGTTTCTTCTTTTGAGAATGTCTGTTGGGTTCATGTGCTCATTTATTGATTGGCTTGTGTTTTGGGGGGGGGTTTTTTGGCATGTGTTTTTTGAGTTCTTTATATATGCTGGATATTAACTCTGTCAGGGGAAGAGCTGGCAAAGAGTTTCTCCCTTTCTGTAGGCTCTCTCTTCATGCTATTAATCCATTTCCTTCAGAAGATTTTTAATATTATAGCATCCCCAAGGCTGGTTTAATATACGGAAATCAATAAATGTTATTCACCACATCAATAGACTTAAAAATAAGAACCATATGATCATCTCAATAGATGCAGAAAAAGCATTCGACAAAGTACAGCATCCCTTTATGTTCAAAACGCTAGAAAAATTAGGGATAACAGGATCATACCTCAACATTGTAAAAGCAATCTATGATAAGCCACAGGCCAGCATCATTCTGAATGGAGAAAAATTGAAGGCATTCCCTCTAAGAACTGGTACAAGACAGGGATGCCCTCTCTCACCACTTCTGTTCAACATAGTCCTCGAAACACTGGCCAGAGCAAGTAGACAGTCAAAAGAAATTAAAGGCATAAAAATAGGAAAAGAAGAACTTAAATTATCACTATTTGCAGATGATATGATTCTATACCTAGCAGACCCAAAAGGGTCTACAAAGAAGCTATTAGAGCTAATAAATGAATTCAGCAAAGTGGCAGGATATAAGATCAACACGCATAAATCAAAGGCGTTCCTGTATATGAGCGACAAATCCTCTGAAACGGAAATGAGGACAACTACTCCATTCACAATATCCCCCCAAAAAATAAAATACTTGGGAATCAACCTAACAAAAGAGGTGAAAGATTTATACAATGAAAATTACAGAACCCTAAAGAAAGACATAGAAGAAGACCTTAGAAGATGGAAAAACATACCCTGCTCATGGATAGGCAGAACTAACATCATCAAAATGGCGATATTACCAAAAGTTCTCTATAAGTTCAATGCAATGCCAATCAAAATCCCAACAGCATATCTTGTAGAAATAGATAAAAGAATCATGAAATTCATATGGAATAATAAAAGACCCAGAATAGCAAAAACAATACTAAGCAGGAAGTGTGAATCAGGCGGTATAGCGATACCAGACTTCAAACTATACTACAGAGCAATAGTAACAAAAACAGCATGGTACTGGTACCAAAACAGGCGGGTGGACCAATGGTACAGAATAGAGGACACAGTAACCAATCCACAAAACTACAACTATCTTATTTTTGATAAAGGGGCTAAAAGCATGCAATGGAGGAAGGATAGCATCTTCAACAAATGGTGCTGGGAAAACTGGAAATCCATTTGCACCAAAATGAATCTGAATCCCTATCTCTCGCCGTGCACAAAAGTTAACTCAAAATGGATCAAGGAGCTTGATATTAAATCTGAGACACGGCATCTGATAGAAGAAAAAGTTGGTTATGATCTACACGCAGTGGGATCGGGCTCCAAATTCCTCAATAGGACACCCATAGCGCTAGAGTTAACAAATAGAATCAACAAATGGGACTTACTCAAACTAAAAAGTTTTTTCTCAGCAAAAGAAACAATAAGAGAGATAAATAGGGAGCCTACATCCTGGGAACAAATCTTTACTCCACACACTTCAGATAGAGCCCTAATAACCAGAATATACAAAGAACTAAAAAAATTAGACAATAAGATAACAAATAACCCAATCAATAAATGGGCCAAGGACCTGAACAGACACTTCTCAGAGGAGGACATACAATTAATCAACAAGTACATGAAAAAATGCTCACCATCGCTAGCAGTCAGAGAAATGCAAATCAAAACTACCCTAAGATACCATCTCACTCCAGTAAGACTGGCAGCCATTAGGAAGTCAAACAACAATAAGTGCTGGAGAGGATGCGGGGAAAAGGGCACTCTTGTTCATTGCTGGTGGGACTGCAAATTGGTGCAGCCAATTTGGAAAGCAGTATGGAGATTTCTCGGAAAGCTGGGAATGGAACCACCATTTGACCCAGCTATTCCCCTTCTCGGTCTATTCCCTAAAGCCCTAACAAGAGCATGCTACAGGGACACTGCTACATCGATGTTCATAGCAGCTCAATTCACGATAGCAAGACTGTGGAACCAGCCTAGATGCCCTTCAATAGATGAATGGATAAAAAAAATGTGGCATTTATACACTATGGAGTATTACTCTGCATTAAAAAATGACAAAATTATAGAATTTGGAGGGAAATGGATGGCATTAGAGCAGATTATGCTAAGTGAAGCTAGTCAATCTTTAAAAAACAAATACCAAATGACTCCTTTGATATAAGGGGTGTAAACAAGGACAGGGTAGGGACGAAGAGCTTGAGAAGAATATTTACAGTAAACAGGGATGAGAGGTGGGAGGGAAAGGGAGTGAGAAGGGAAATTGCATGGAAATGGAAGGCGATCCTCAGGGTTATACAAAATGTCATATAAGAGGTAAGGAGGGGTAAGTCAAGAGAATACAAATGGAAGACATGATTTACAGTAGAAGGGGTAGAGAGAGAAAAGGGGAGGGGAGGGGAGGGGAGGGGAGGGGGGATAGTAGACAATAGGACAGACAGCAGAATACATCAGACACTAGAAAGGCAATATGTCAATCAATGGAAGGGTAACTGATGTGATACAGCAAGTTGTATACGGGGTAAAAGCGGGAGTTCATAATCCACTTGAATCAAACCGTGTAATATGATGTATTAAGAACTATGTAATGTTATGAACGACCAATAAAAAAAAATTAAAAAAAAAAAAAAAGAATAGAACAAAAATAAAAAATAAAAAAAATGGACTTACTCTGTAACAAAATAAATCTAAAATGAAAAAAAAAAAAAAAAAAGAAGTGACAGAAACAGACAACTTTGTCTTGTCCCTGATTTTAGAAAGTATTTAGTCTTTCACTACTAAATATGTTAGCTATGGCTTTTTTGTAAATGTTCTTTGTCTAATTTTCCTTTATTCTTAGTCTGTTAGAACACTTCATGTTCAACAAAACTGAATTTTGTCAAATGCTTATTTTTGTCTATTGAGATGACCGTGTGATTTTTGTTCTTATTTTATTGATGTGATATAATACAATAATTGATTTACAAATGTAAAAAAAAAAAAAAAAAATATTATAGCATCCCACTTATTGACCTTGGTTTTATTTCTTGAGCTTTAGGGTTCTTATTAAGAAAGTCAGTGCCCAAATCAATGTGCAAGAGTATTATTCCTGTTTTCTTCTGGCAGTTCAAAGTTTCTGGTCTAATTCCTAATTCTTTGATCTATTTTAATTTGACTTTTGTGCAGGATGAGATAGGAATCTAATTTCATTATTCTAATTATGGATATCCAGTTTTCCCAGCATCACTTATTTAAAAAGCTATCTCTTCTCCAACACATATTTTTGGCACCTTTGTCAAGTATCAGATGCTGTAAGTATGTGGATTTGAATCTGTGTCCTCTATTTTATACCACTAGTCTCCATGTCTATTTTGATACTAATACCATGCTATTTTTATTACTATAGCTCTGTAGTATAATTTGAAATCAGTTACTGTGATGCCTCCGGCTCTTATTCTTCCAAATGAATTTTTTTTGAGAGAGAGAGAGAGATAGAGAGAATTTTATATATATATATTTATTTTTTAGTTTTCAGCAGATACAACATCTTTATTTGTGTGGTGCTGAGGATCGAACCCGGGCCGCACACATGCCAGGCGAGCGCGCAACCGCTTGAGCCACATCCCCAGCCCTCTTCCAAATGAATTTAAGGACTGTTTTTTTTCTAGTTCTGTGAAGAATGTCATTATTGATGGGGATTGCATTGGATCTGTATATTGTTTTGGGTAGCATGTCCATCTTGACAATATTAATTCTGCCTATCCAGGAACATAGGAGGGCTTTACAGCTTCTAAGGTCTTCTTCAGTTTCTTTCTTCAGAGTTCTATAATTTTCATTTTAGAAAGCTTTTACCTCCTTTCTTAGATTAATTCCCATTGTTTGGTTTTTGTTTTTGACATTATTGTGAAAGAAGTGGTTTACCTTGTTTCTTTCTCAACAGAATCACAGTTGAAGTAATTAACTTATGAGTGTTGATGTTGTATCCAGCTGCTTTTCCAAATTCATTTATTAGCTCTACAAGTCTTCTGGTGGAGTTCCTTGAGTCTTATAGATCATGTCATCAGCAAACAGAGACAGTTTGACTTCTTTTCCTATTTGTATCCCTTTAATTTTCTTGTCTTGCCTGATTGCTCTGGCTAGAGTTTTGGAACTATATTGAATAGAAGAGGTCAGAGTGGACATTTTGTCTTGCTCCTGATTTCATAGGAAATGCTTTCAGTTTGAAAGACAAAAAAAAAAAAAATTTCAAAAAGAAATCTGATTTTCAGCTATATAAAAAAGAATAAACTATGGGCTGGAGATGTGGCTCAAGCAGTAACGCGCTCGCCTGGCATGCTCGGGGCGCTGGGTTCAATCCTCAGCACCACGTATAAATAAAGAAATGTTTTGTCCGCCGAAAACTGAAAAATAAATATTAAAAAATTCTCTCTCTCCGCTCTCTAAAAAAAGAGAATAAATTAACAATATTACACTTACAAAAAGGCTGCTACAGTGTAAGCCATCAAAATTATTTGGTATAACTTATAACTTTTCAATGAAATACTAAGGGTAGCTGCTACAGTAAGAAATGAGTGTTACTCTGTATTACTCTGACTTAATCCAGTATAAGGATGTGACAGTTGTATTTCCCTTTTTAAATTTTATTTTCTTTTTATGCTTAAATGAGACAAAATCAGCCATGTACATGAAATCAATTAACTACCATATTCATGAACTTTTAGTTAAACTAATGGGAAGAGATAAGTTTATTCATTAAATGTAATATAGCAAATTTTTTTATCTTCAAAAACTTTAGGGAAGACATAACAAGACTATACATAATCAGAAATTTCATTGTTTAACTCAGAGTCAACTAGTTTACAGAAGTACTAAAAATCTATAAACTTAATATCTTTCTTGAGAACATAAGAATATTACAAAGCCTGAAAGAGTGCAGGATTTATGGCATGTAACACATGAGATTTTTAGGGTTCTGGGTGTGATTCTGTCTGCAAAGTAACGAAAAGCATGATGAGCCCTTATCACCATTAATTGCCAGCAGGACAACATATATACCTACTCTACAGTCCTTTTTCCATCCAGGGTCAGAATTAGGAGATAGCCAACTCCAAGGGGACGCTTCCTATCAACTCTACTCCTGCATATATTGAGCTAAGATATTCATCAGATGTTAGAACATCTCATTGAAATACCCTCAAACAATACAAGGACAAAATATCATCAAGGAAGGAGAAGGGCCCTATGGCTGACCTTAAAAAGTGAGAAGCCTCCTGAAGATAAGAGGACTATGAGGACTTCTCTTTACTATCAACAATTGCACTTCCTTCACATAATTCTGAATGCTTAGGCTGCTATGTCTACGAGGGTCTCAAAAACTTCACAGTATTGTTACACTCAAGTATGAATGCATATCTTGACCCACCCCAAAAGTACAACTCTAAGTTCCTCTAATGAAACCCTTCCCTTCGATTAAGATCATAGCATAACAAGCACAGAGCATATTCATGTAAAATACTATTGAGATAAGTACTCTCTGCCAATGAAGTGCCATGTTGTTTTCAAGCAATAAATATGTAATCACACTGGTTCATGCCAGTACTATTGTGAAATTACAATGACTTCAACATCATAATAGCTAAATTAGATGAAATAGGCTAGTAAAGACTAAACAGAGACAGATTTATTTTAGATTTATATAAACACTGAATGGATAGTCTACAATACTGAAATGATATAAATGCTTCTTGGAATTTTTGTGCTGGTCAATGATACATTTAATTGCTCTATACTGAATATCAGTGAAGTGGAAACTACAATGTACTTCTTACAAAAGCATCACCAAGAACTTGATATGTTTCTATGGTGATGAACAATCAAACAAGGTTTCTCCTGACATCTGGCCCTCCTATAAGGAATGCAAACACCACTCGATATGCCATGTCTCCACACACTAAGAAAGCCTGGGAAAACCTCTATGTTCACAGAACATGTAAAGATCAAGTCATTGTTTTGGTTTAATGAAAAGGGTTTCTTAGTAACTTTAAGATAAGGTTTACTCAGCACAGCATCAAGGCTGACCTGTCACACATGCAGTCATGGGGGAACACTAAAGCAGAACAGAAAATAAAAGGAGGACTAATGATTTTAAACCACAAGAAAACTGCAAGCAAACACTTTTGGAGAGCATCCAATGTCCCCCTTACCCAACAACCACTAAGCACATGCACAAAGGGGCTTGCCCAAGGAAACAGCTCTCCTCAAGTTCTGTGGTCAATAGTGAGATGCTCTTGAATATTAATATGTCATGCAGTCTATTTTAAAAACATATACAGTGATCTACACAAGATGGAAAAATTGACACTATAAAATACTCCAGCTATTAAAACTTTCCCAAAAAAGTATTTTAGGTAAGTTACAATAAAAACATTAATATTGCTAGTTCAAAATGTTCATTATATTAAAATTTGTGGACAGAAATTCCCCATGATATTAGATAAGCTCCAGAGTATAAGTAAATAAAATAAAACAACAAATTCCTAGCCTGAAATGAAAGAATTGAACTATAAAAACTTAAATGTAATTCTAAATTTGGAGAGAAATTACTTCTCACCGCACTACTTCATATCAAAACAGTTTACTGGTTAGTCAGTGAGACTCTTTTCTTCTATTTCTGTTTTAATTAAGCCTTCAGTAATAAATTTCCTGTAAATAGAGATGGGAGCTAACATGCAGAGCTCTCATCAGCCTTCTTCTACGTGCTTATCAAATCCTCACAATAAAGAAAAGGCTCAATTTTATTATCCACAAGAAGCTCAACTCAAGAGTAGTGATTTGCCTGTGGTCATACATTCAATGCACTTCAGAACTGACTTTTTAACTCAGGTCTGCCAACCTTCAGAGCCCATGCTTTCCACTACCCCAAAAAGACAAAAATTAGGTACAAAACAAAGAATGACAAGTAGAAAAGTGGGAAGAAAGCTTTAAACATATGACAAACCTACAATTTCAGTAAGGAACATAAAAGCTTCTTTCACCAGACATTAATTTTCAATTCTACAATAGCAAGCTCATACCATGGTCAAATGCTCAGTCCCATGGGAAACTTTTAATACAAGAGAACATCTTAGTCAATATCCTACTATTCCACTTTCATAAAACTCCCAAGCACACACTCTAATATTTAGACAAAAAAGATTAGGATTCTCATTTATTACATTATTACACAAAGCAGAAAAGATATTCAGGTTTGCAATTCAAAATAAAGGAATGTCACATGACAATTTAGATAAAGTGTCATAATGCTTTTCTGGCAAAAAATACACTTACACAAAAGCACTAGAAATTCCGAAATACTACAAAAGAGCTGTGCTTTATGGCAGAAACAGTACACAAGCACATAAGAACTATAGGTTTCTGTTCTCTCTCTAAACCAGGTCCTGGGTGAGCTTCGCCAGGCTGTCTCTCCCAGATTTCTGCATTTCTTACAGCCCTTGATAAATGAGAGCAAAGCTGGGTGGTACATGCATGTAAATAAATTTTTCCACTGAAAATCAATAAACTAGTTTAATGTAGTAGCATCTGTTTTGTTAATATGAGCCCATCACCAAGAAATGAATCATCTTTTTTCCTTCTATGTCTAAATAATAAAAGCACATTGTTCGGCTTTCATGTCTATTTATTATTAAATAATAAAAAGCACACTATTTGGCTTTGTATGTCAACTTAGGTGGACTATACCCAGGTATATACCTAACTTCAAAAAACATTACCATGACTGTTGTAGCATCCATGTAACCCTCCCAATGACATCAACCCACCCAAAAGATAACAAAACACTATCATGTTTATCATTTACTTCAAACTTATAATAAAATACATGAGATAGAAAATTCACCATTTAACCATTTCTAATTAAATAAGGTTCATGGGAGAAGTTTGTTCACATGCTGCGGTGGCATCTCCAATAGTCATCTCCAAGAACTCCTCTTAAATGGAAACTATGAGCCCATTAAACAACAGCTCCACTGTGCCCACCCCAGCCCAGGCAGCCATGCTTCTACTTCCTCCGTGAATGTAACTAACTACTCGAGGTACCTCACCTGAGCATAATCATGCAGTATTTGTCCTCTGAGGACTAGCTTATTTTACTTGGCATAACGTCTGGGGTTTGCCCATTCTGCAGCAGTGTCAGCACATCCTTCCTTGAAGCAGAATAATATCCCATGCATGCATAATCACATGTTGCTCATCTACTCACCTGTCCCCGGACACTCGGGATGTTCCTATCCTCTCACCACTGCTGCGAGCATGAGTGTGCAAATAACTACCTGAGTTATATGCCCAGTGGAGAAATTGTAGGATCCAATGGTAATTTTACTCTCAGTTTTTTTTTGTTGTTGTTGTTTTTTTGAGGTACCACCACATTTGTCTATCAGCAATAACTTTTCCATTCTCACCAATGACACTCCAGAATTCTAATCTCCCACATCCTCATTAATGCTTATTTTCTGGGTTCTTTGCTAATAGCCATTCTAATAAGTGTGAAGTAATATTTCATTATAGTTTTGATGTTTGACTGAAAAGTTCTACCACCCTGTTCTTCAAAATTACTTTGACTAGTTTTGGTTTTCTGATTTTCCATAAAATCATTACTGCTTGTCATAAGGGTTTAAGCACTGTTCATTAGATCTATTTCAACATATTTTAGACTATCTTGCCTAAAGGGAATAAAAGGAATTTTTAATTGGATTTCTTCTTTGTTGCTGGTATTTATTGACTTTATGTATTAATCCTATGTCCAGCTTTCTTGTTAAATTTTCTTATTGGAAACAATAAATAATTTTTGGATTTTATACAATCTTTTCAATAATCATCTGTTAATAATGATCATTTGAATTTTTCTGTTTTGTTTTTTGTTGGTGGTGGTCTTTTCATATCATTTCCCTGACCTGTGAGGTGAGGGTTACCTATGACAGAAAGGTCAAGAAGAAACCACTAGAACTACATCTACCTAGGAAACTAGTAAACAAAGCAATACCACAATCTTGGAGGAATTACAAAGATTACTATCACCATCAGGGATTAAAAGATCCAGGGGAGGCAATTCTAACATTATTTAGAAAATAAAATTGATTATTTGAAATAAAAATATTTGCAATGACATTCCAATTTTAAATACTTTCAACATGTTACCAATAAGTATTATGTCAATTATTGGCTTAAGGTAGATATTTGTTATCAAGTTAAGAAAATTCCCTTTGTTCCTACTTTGCATTTGGGTGTTTTTTGTTTTATTTTGTTTTGCTTTTTGGTGTGGGGGGGG
Organism: Urocitellus parryii; assembly: GCF_045843805.1. Classification (NCBI taxonomy): domain Eukaryota; kingdom Metazoa; phylum Chordata; class Mammalia; order Rodentia; family Sciuridae; genus Urocitellus; species Urocitellus parryii. The sequence continues at coordinate 4,076,012 of NC_135533.1, forward strand.
TCATTTTCGGTTTTGGTTTTGCTTTTTTTCAGTTTAGGGAGAACCCAGGGCCTCGCTCTTGCTAGGCAAGCACTCTACCACTGAGCTCCATCTTCCAGCCCTTCTTATTTTATGTGAGACAGCGACTCACCAAGTTGCCAGGGCTGGCGTCAAGCTCACCAACCTCCTACCCCAGTCCCTGACATAGCTGCAATTAAAGGCAATGTGCTCCTAATTTAATCATGAATAAATATCAACTTTATTAAATATGTTTTCTGTCCCTTTTCACCCAACTTGCAGAGAAGCTGCCTGTTTTCTTTCTCAGTTTCATACCACAGAGCAGCAAGGAATGCTACCTCCTCCATTCGGCCATCTTGGATCTGTTTTCTCTCTCTTCAGAAGCTCACTAGTGGGTTGTTTTTGTTTGTTTTATCATTTTTACTTTCCTAATATGAATTATCAGTCATGCACCTGAATTTTTCAGGAATTACTTGCAAATATTTCTTCATGAATAACATCCCAGATCCAAGCTATCTATTTTTAATAAATAGAACCAAATTAAGCCTAAGCATTATTCTACTTTTTTTTCTGCTTAGCATCAATTTTGAAGTTCTAGGGCTATCTTGATGTGCTATAGACAAGTTTTCATCAGCCAAATACAGAACACTAATTCACTGAAGATTAAGCTGAGTAGCTCTACAGAGTCATCATCTTCAACTTTACTAGCATACTCCTCATCACCTTGTATTTAAGCATCAATGTCCCTTATATTTATGGTATTAATCAATCCTTCATTATGAGTATCAGATAAACAACACATGATTAAGAATTTTTAAAAACAGAAACATAATACTCAAAACTACTATTGTGGCTCATGGGGTTCAATGAGTGATCAGTTAAGTTAGGTCTTAAACCTTGAGCATGCACCCTGATCTCTCAAATTGTCTGGCATACTCACCAAATGACAGTCAGAGACTCACAACATGCCTTCAAAGAAAAAATATTTATAATATGTATGAATACATGTAATATTTATTGATTTTTTAAAAAACAGAAATATCACCATGAGGTATCTTTAGAGAATTAAACTGCAGGGACACTTCCGTAATTTCTGAAAAGTTTGAGAATCATTTGGTGTACATATTCACAGGGTAAAAGAAAAAAAAAAGACTTTTTGGGTTCACTATTGATTCTGTTGCTGACTATATACCCTGGAAATTTCATGAGAAAACTAAAATATTAAGACACTATCTACAAAATTTGTGCAATAAAGTATGCCTTGATTATCGCTCAGATATTTAAAATACCAAATGAAATAAAATATAAGAATACTTTAAAAACAGTAAAATAGTAAATAAACATGAATCTTTCATAATGTCTGAATGCAGGGGGAAGATCTAGTGCCTGTTTTATGTAAGAATTGGATTCAGCATGTAAGATTTGAGGTTAACAGTAGTAATAGCATCCTCTAAATTCATTTCAACTTCTCAGCAACTGTATAACAAAAACTACAGCTGACAGCACAGTTGGAAGAACTCCAGCCACAAGCTCTCCTAAACCTGCAGACAGCACAGGGAGCAAGGCAGCACCAGATCAACAGAACAGGACCCTGAGGACACAGTGGGAAGAGGCAGCTGTGAGTTCCAGCAGAGGTCAGGTCCAGCCAGGACAGCTGTGGTGAGGCTGAGCTCCATGCCATCAATGGGGCAAACACTCTAGGAACTGTGGGAAACAGTACATCTGGTTCCAGACACATAAAATCCTAAATCTACCCAGCTAGCTGAGGAACCAGGCAGGGTTGGGGCTGGGAAGACATCCAGTCCTATAAACAGAGCTCAGGATGGTCAGGGGTCTGCAAAGGTTCAGAATCAGTCAACCAAGCTGCACTAAAATAATACATCAGTCTAAGAGTCTTATTTTGTGTCAAGGTTCTAAAAACATTACATCCTAAAAGGAACTGCAGGAACCCATCTCTCCCACACAGGGCTCTGCTGGAACACACTCAGGTCCCACACTCCCAAGACAAGCGGAGGGAGATAGCAGAGTGCTCACTTTCACCCTTGTCTCCCTGCACAAGGACTCCACCCCAGCACCCTAAGTATTCAAGTTAAAGACACATTGAGGAACAACCACAATCCTAACCCAAAGCAGTTACAATTACAAAAGAATCATGCTGGAGACAACACTCAGGAAAAGGATTCTGGCAGGAGTGTATTGAGGAACAACTGATTTCCTGGCAGAGGGAGCGATGTGAAGGAAGAGGTGGAGTGAGAAAGGACAGGGCCTATTCTAGGAGAGGTGAGTTGGTAGGGACACAACACAGGGCAGGCAGGGAGCCCAGGGAAAGACTCGGCTTAAGACAGATGGAAGCCAAATTACACATAAGATGCTCCTATGTGTAATGCACCAGAGTTTAGACTATTTTGTTGGAATTAGAAGCTATCAAGGATTTTATGGAGCTGAGGTACATATACAACTACAGCAGTTACTTTGTATGGGGATGAAACTGTCTATAGAAAAAAAAAAAAAGTAACTTAAATAGTCCAAGTGAGAAATGAGGAAGCCTGAACCAAAATAACAGCAGGAAGAAAAGAAAATCTTATTCTGAATATTGAGTAAAGTATTTTAAGTCATTTAATGCAATTAATTCTCATTATAACATGAAGTATTTCATTACTTTCTTAAAAATTACATCAGAAATATAACTTGAATTCTGTTTTAAAAAGGATGTAAAAATCAATAACAGTTATCATTCTGATACCTCAAAAAAAGGTTTAAAAACATCTAAGCCCTTCACAAGTCTATTTAAAAATCAACTGCTTATAAAAATATTCACTGATGTGCAATGTAAGCATTAAATATTAAGTAATTCTACCTGAAATAAACTTTTAAAGTATAAAATACTTACCTCTAGCCTTATAAAACCTAAAATTTCTTTTCCTGTATTCCATAAAAAACAGGAAATGTTTCCCATAAAACTGATCCTTTCAATACACTTTATTCTAACTTTTTTGACTGTCAACATACCCTTATGTTTTTTCAGTTTTTGCTTGCTAACCTAATTTTTAATCACTAAAAGACAAATGTGTCTTTTACATACATATAGTTTAGCATTTCAGTTGCTTTTTTAAAGTCCAGAACAATGATTGTCTTTCTAGATGAGAATTTCCTTTCTTTAAACAGAAAGTTCAAACCAATACATTTTTAAGTTGTATCACTGTCAGTAACTTAAAGAAAAGTAGATGAAGCACAATCTAAATATTACCTAAGTAAAGTTATCAAACAATCATACTGTCTTTGATGTGTCTGAGTACACAGTATCTACTTTTGGTATATAGATGAGCCAAATTAATGGATTGTAGATTGATATTATGTACCAAGTTTCAGCTACATATTGGCAAACATTTCATAAAGATCAAAGATCATCCTTGTGACATGCTGAATAAATGATTTTATAGACAAGTAAGTACAAGACAAATGCCATGTAAATACAGGATTTTCACAATACAAACTCTAACCTCTTTGGTGAGCACTTACCTGGCAGTCATATGATATCATAATTACTTAAGAAGTCTGACATCTAACTTCACTTTCAAATAAAATTCCTCTCAACCAAGGGTGGGTAATTTTCAATTCCCCAAAAAAAGTCTTGGAAAAAAATTCTAATGAAACAATTATTATTTCTATAAAACAGAAACGTGCTCTGCTTCTAAAATGATGCTTTCACCCTTCCTCTGACCAAATATTTCATGAATATTGGAAGTATTTGAGGCCAGCACAATTAAAAGTATAATTAGTTTAAAATCTAAACCTGGTAACTTTTTATTTCTTCCCTACCAAAACGTTCCTCAATTAACAAAGAAGCCTGAACTATGAGACATTAGTTAGTAATTTAATTATCACATAAAATAAAGTTCAAAATTTAGTTGCCTATTAAACATGAGACCTGTTTTTTACAACCTGAACTGTTCTAAGATAAAACAGATCCTGTTTCAGGATACATAACAAAAGCTGGCCATGTCGATGCCAACATAACTGCCCATGTCACTGTGCTATGACATAAAAATCTGTCCTATACTAATTTTCCTGATGTTTCATTAGCAGCTCTCACACACTTGTCACGTTTGAGCTCTTTGTGGTAACTGCTACAGATAATGTGTTCTGGGCACAATATTTCACCAACACCTTAGACCAGATCAGGACTTGAGTCCGGCTGCTCTGAACTCCAAAATGCACATTTTTGGCCATTACATTATTATGCAAATAAAGAAAGAATTTAGCCTTAAATGCAGAAATCCCTCATTATTCTAGGTGGAGAGAAAGATGAAAGTAATAGGTAGTAGTCCAATTCAAAACACTGTACTTTCACAAAGTATATGAAAACTAATTTTTAAAAAAAGCAGCTGCTATTCAACAATTCATTGTGACTATAATTTAATTCCCTCCAATAGGCAACTGCACTAAGAGCAATGAAGTTGATGCCATTTCAGGAACTAAATGAAGTTTCATTCAAAGTCTTTATGAACGCAAACCATCTCTAAAGGAAACCAGCACATGTGCTCTGCTCCTCACATGATGCTTCTGCCCTTCCTCTGAGGGCCCGCCTTCGAGCCTCCCTATCTTAAAGGCTCTCCACCTATGCCTCTACTGCCACACCTTTCACAGCAAAGGGGTGATTCCTAAGGCCTCCACTGCAAAGCACTGCCAGATGGAATGTTTTGAAAATAACCATTCTCTGCCAGGCATGGTGGCACATACCTGTAATCCCAGCAACTCAGGGGCTCAGAAAGGAGGATCCTGAGTTCAAAGCCAGCCTCAGCAGCAGCGAGGTGCTAAGCAACTCAGTAAGACCCTGTCTCTAAATTTAAAAAATATAAAATAGGGCTTGGGGTGTGGCTCAGTGGTTGAGTACCCTTGAGTTCAATCCCCAGTACCCCCACACACATATAAAAAAAGAAAAGAACCATTCTCATCCACACTCATCTCTGAGGAAAAACTAGTGCTCCCAGCTGGGAGGATGTAGAGCAGCTCTACTAATGCATTATTCCATGGTTTTCTTGCAGGTGTTGGGAGAATCAAATTAACACATAACAATAGTTAGTAAGATAGGAGTTCATTTTCTGTAATAAACACCAAGATCAAAACATGCCCAAGTTAAATTTCCTTGAAGGGTTCCCAGCAGGAGCCTTCCTCTTGTCTGTGATTTCCTCTCACCCACCAGAACCATGCCAAATATGCGCATGTGCCACTAACACTAAGCAGCACTTCCTTAATCACTCATTCCCAACAATTTATGGATCATCAGTGGCAAAAAAAAAAAAAAAAAAAACGAGCAAAAATAATGAAAGAATGCAATGAAAGCTCACAGAGACAGAGGCTGAACTTCCTACTCACTTCTCTTTAAGATGGAGGCCTGAGACAAATTAGCCACAGAGGGGAAAAGTCATCTGGTCATAAAATACAGTACAGGGTCACTTTTATGTAAGTTTGCCAAAAGGGACATAAACCAGGACAATCTCAAACTGTGACACAGGACAGAAACATATTAAAAAAATCTTTGTTCCTCCTCCATTGTGCTGTCATGTTGCTCGGCTTTATGGACGTCCCGAGCGCCAGCACAGAGCCTCTCGCTCCCACCTGGTCAGCCTAATTAATTAAGAAAGGAAGTCACCTCAAATTTTGTACTTTTTGCTTTTATTATTAAGCACTTGTTTGAAGTTATAGGAGTTAACCTCTTAATCCTACAGATCATGCGCTAGTTCTGGACAGTCTAGGATGTCTGCGTGGTTTGGATAATTGGTCAGGATGTTGCTGTCGCTGATGTTAAATTTTATACCAGGACTTCAAATCAAAGATAAGCATTAAGGTAAAAACAATATACATTTGTTCCCAGAAAAATCTTGGGCTTATGAATTAATCTGTCATTAAACTTTTAAATAGTCACATTTGAGTTTTTCCCCACGTTCATTAGTTGCTAATCTGTTTCCTTATAACATTTAATTCAAAGTAGATGTTAAGGCACAATATGCAACAAATAGATTCCTACATCTCATGTGAGCACCAACCAGAGATGATACCTCTAGAGTTCATGACTGAATCAGAAGCATCTCCTGATGACTGTGCAGCTAACCTAGAGGTCTTTCCTGAGGTAGAGAGAGGAAAAACTACAGCTCTGATCTGAGGTATGAGAGCAACAGTTGCACTGTCTGCCCTTAGATGACCCCAATCCCCACGACCCACAGACATCCGCCACTAAAGAGTAACGAAGCTCAAAACTGCAAAGAGGCATCTCCATCACAAAACCAAACAAACCCAATGATGTGCCTTTCTATCAGAAATGAAAATTCAGATGTAAACACAGGATCAGGTTCAAACACACATGAACAAACTCGATGCTTGATGCAGCATATGAATCTAACAGAAGAATCTGCATCAACATTGAACTGCTAGTAGTTTAAGATCCAAGTAAAAGTTAGCTTCTTACTAAAAACTTTATCAAAACCACTTCTATTCTCTTAGGCTTAAGAATAATAAAGAAAGGGAATAGCAAAAAGATGGTCCTAATAAAATAGAAACACACGCCACAGTGAGGAGAAAGAAGAAAGGCTATTTAAGGGCCTTAAAAGGGCATGGTCAACCCCCAGGCCTAAAATGTCCTGTTTGAATTAACATAGTGGCTTAATTAAAAACTAAGTAGAGAATTCTGCTTAATTTGATTTTCAATTCAAGCTCTGCATCCGCCCCATGGCCAGTGGCCAATTTCCGCATCTCGGGACAATATGCAAGGAGCTGTTTTAAAATCGATCGCCCAGGGGACTCCGTGGGAGTATGGTGGGCCATGTGCCACTTAGGGAATACACCAGACTAGACATAGTAAAACAAAACCAGGAGCGTCGTCATGGAGGAAAAAAGGAAATTTAACTTAACCATAATACAAGTTCATCAGGACTCAAATTATTGGACAGCATTTGCCATTAGAAATGTTCTACCTTCTTCAGTACCAGTCAGAAATGAGTATGTCAAAGGTAACCAATGATAAACACCTTTTAGGAACATATATGAATACTTATTATAATGACAATTCAAACACTTTGTGACTGTGACCAATGATAACATTAACATCAATAAAGCAGCAAAGTTTGTAGTTCTAATACAGACACAGTGCCTGCCAAGAGCCATGCATCTGGAGCAACATCCAGAGCTGCACAAGGAAACACCAAATAATCCTATGCTGCAGAAAGACACCTAGCATTTCAACACACACACTGAGACTTAAAATGCTAATAACCCCTGCAACTTTCAAGTAATTGGTTTCAAAACTAAAAAAAAAAAAGAGCATTTTAAAATAGCACGACCTGATCACCTAAGTTTAAAGCTTTCTAAAACATTTCTACTAGGGTCTAAAATGTACTGTAGCTTCAAGAAGGCTTTTTTTTCCCAAAGTATGCTACCTTTAATGCTAAAACTGATTTATTCTGCTTTAGTCAATGCTATTTCAAAATGTGAAAAACAATTTGGAATTTAGAACTGCTCATGATAATAACATATGAATAATTAACAGCTGACTCTACTGTGTTTGGTTTCTTTCTGAATCCCAAATAACAATAATATTATAAGTAATATTAGTAAGTAAAGAATAAATAACAATATTTATTGGTTGAATGCACTTACAGACTACCATGAAGACAGTGGTGGTTTAATAATAGTTAACATTTACAATTACATTAAATGCAGTCCTGGGCTCCATGCTCTACATGAATAATCTCGTCTTATATAACCATGAAAATAATACAGTAAGGTAAGTATCTTTATTGTAGCCATCTTACAGAAAGAACACCTGAGATTCAGATGAAGTAACATGCCCAGGCAGCTGACTCTAAAGCCCACTTCCTTACCTTTGTGCCCTCCCTCTTCCTTCCCTGGCCCCTGCCCTTGGGCATGCCATACTCCCCACTTGACAGTTACTCTCCCTCCTCTGCCTTCAGGCCGCAACCCCCTTACTCCCCTTCTTTACTAGTATGAGAAACAAAACGTTTAAATTGGTCACCATAGCACCTATTCATTCCAATCTTCCCAAGTTGGATCAATGATAATCATCAGGGCTCTAACTGCCCCCTTTTTAAATCCTTCACTGGGTCTGGGAATTACCTGTCTGAAAATCACAACTGTATCACACAAACATTCAACACTTCAGTCCCATATGAGGTCATGAAGTACACTGGAGGCCCTTGAAGGGTTTTAACAGATGAACACAGTCAAATTTGTGTTTAGGAGAAAGAATGTTCTTTTAATGATGAATAGAGAGACTAGGAGTAAAAAAAGGAAAAAAAAAATTCAAAGGGAAGAACTATACAACTGTGTACAAGTGTAGTCGTAAAATACCTCTATCTCTTGGGTCCTTGTTCAGCTGATTCTCCCTTTTGATCTTAAGTCTATAAAGGGGCACAGGAGAAAAGTAACGTCAGAGTTTTTTTTAAAGCCTACAGTGTGTTGCTGATCTGCTTCATCAAATGCAATCATGTTCCTTCCCTGGCTGACTGGTTCACCACATAGAGCCGAGTCCCTTCCCTGACTGGCTGGGCACTTAGAGGTAACCAAGTCCCCTTTCTAGATAGTCAGTTCACAAGAAGGGTAGAATGGTCTGTCCACGTCACATGCTATTTTGAAAAATTACCTAGCTAACAATTAGAATTTCATAAAGAACACCAGGTAGATAGTTCTATAACACCAAACACGGACATATTTAACACTGAGCAGTTCCAGTTGTTTCTTGCATTGGGGAACACTGCAAAGAGGCAGTATCAGGAAGAGGCAGAGCTTTAATGCATAAAGCAAACACCAACAGGCAGTTTTTGTGACACAGACAAAAATGTTCTATTGAGCAGAGCTGGATGCATATGATCTTTCTACAAAACTCAGTGCCAAGCACTCCCTGGCCCATGTGCTCCATGATGCTCCTTTCCTTTGTGACATATGTGGAAACTCTAAAATGTGTGATTCACTTAAATGAAATGATAGATGCAAAAATCCTCATGGGAAAATGCCAGCTCCCTGTTAGTCTACAGCACAGAATCCAAACTGCCTGGCAGAGGATCAATGCTTCCAGAACCTGACCCTGAGGGCTACTTGTGCATCTTGACTGTTCATGGTTCACATCTAGGTACCAGCCATTTCTCTCAATTCCATTAGAGTTCCAGGCATGGCTCAAGCCTGGAACGTCATACTCTAGCAAACACTGCTGGTGGATCAGATCCCAGCTCAATCCCAGCTGGCCTCCTCCTCACAGCCTGCCCCTAGTGCACAGCAGAACAAGATAACCATTTCTTTCAGCCTCTTCCTTAGCACCTCATGAATAAGTTCATCAAACTGTAATAAGTTCATCTGGTTTGCAACTGTAAGTTCTCCATGTTTCCTTGGAAGCAGGAGACCCATTTCTTTATTTGTGTCCCTAGAAATTTCCTATAATACTAACTAGTAGTTAGAGGATTGCTAATGCCTACAATAACCACTAACTAGTAGTAGACTACTTCATAAAACTCTTGGAATAAATGTCCATCAAAAGCTCTACCTCCAAACTCCAAGATGCTACAGAAGCCCACCGTTTCAATAGTCTCCAATGCCCCTTTTCTTCTGTTCATTCTTTTTAGTTCCACTTTGGTGGTAAGCATCTCCTGGAACTCTCTGTCCCTTGGCTTCCAGGTGGTCACCCCATTTTCCTCACACTAGCTGACAGTGTCAGAACTCTTCCTTGCACCTCTCTTCTAATAGTGTTTCACATTCACGTTCTGTCCTCAGCCACCTCATCTTCCTACTGGCTTTTCTTGTGCTCTCCAGAGTGCTGACTGTGAAGAACACAGACCTGGGGAAGGTCAGACATGACCCTAGATATTCTGTTCTAATTGTGCTATTTTACATGGATGGCTCACAGACAATTTGATACAATTTAATATCAGTTTTCTCCTTATAGAAGAAGAGTTTGAACTAAATCCCTTTCAACAATAATATTTTGTATTATTTCTTCAAGAAAATATAAACCAGCAAACAGCTTTCTAAGTTGAAAGAATACAATTCTTAACAGTATATAAATTTAATTGCCAATCTTAATAATATAACAGGATTAAAAAATGTCCAACATACAAAAGCCAGTTTTCTCAATGTTCCTTTTCAGCTAGCTGCAACACGTTCACCTATGGAATAACCGCCAGACAGTTGTTCCCGTGAGTCCATGGGAACAGCACTGTGATCATCACCCCAATGATGCACTGCATCTTTAAAATGTATGGTATTTAAGGTTTAAAGTCAGAAGAGCTATCAAATGGTTAAATAATTTCACCTCTATGATCCCACACAGAGTTACACAAGATGAAAAGTAATAACAATTCACATGCAGTTTACAATTTCCCAAGCCAAATTTTCTGAATTAGCATTATACTATTATTCGATAATAAGATATACAGGCACATTTCATTCACCACAACATACTGAATAGAATTAAAAGTCAGAAAGGCAAAACATGCTAAACTGTAACACTAGTCTCACTTTGCAAGTTTAAAAATCATTTAAAAGGTATTAATGTACTTAAATCTTTGCATTTGCATTATAGTCCAAAAATTTATGACAAAGAACTGCATAGGTTATAAATAGAACCTAGTTTCTTTTTCTTTAAAATACTGTATTCAAAGAAATGTGGTATATAAACACAATGAAATATTACTCAGCCATAAGGAATGAAATTATGGTATTTGCCGGTAAATGGATGGAACTGGAGACTACCATGCTAAGTGAAATAAGCCAATCCCAAAAAAACAAAAGCTGAATGTTCTCTCTGATGTACAGATGCTAACCACATAATAAGGTGGGGGCAGAGAAAGAAGTTTATTGGATTAGACAAAGGGGAATTAAGGGAAGGGAGGGGGACAGGAATAGGAAAGATAGTAGAATGAATCAGACATCACTTTCCTGTGCTCATATATGAATACACCACCAGTGTAACTCCACACCATGCACAACCACAAGAAGGGGATATTTAAAAAAAAAAATTAAATTTAAAAAAGAATGGGAATGTCAAAATACATTCTGCTGTTATATATAAAAAGAATAAATAAAAAATTTTTTGAAAATACTATCTTCAAGGATAGACTAAAGTACTGCCTCTTTTAAAGTGTTGATTAGTTTAAGAAGTTCCTGAGAAGTTTCCCAGTTTGCCCATTTCTAAGCCTTCCACATTTACCTAAGATTAGTTACTCTTGGTATCCTGGGAATTTGACTACCTAATAAAGCATATCCGATTTTATAATGTGCTACTACCCTGAAAATATTGTATGTGAGATAACTTTTACATCAAGATGTATTTTAGGATTTTTAGAATCTCATATCAAACTCTAAAATTGAATGAGATTACCTAAGAAAGCAGCAACACCAACCCTATAGGTTTATCTATTCCAAAGGAATACTCCACTAGAGTAATGCACAGCACAAACATATACAGGATTGATGGAGAACTTTCCCCATAAACATACAAAATGATTCAATGTGCAATATTACTATTATTGCTAAAATGTGGTTTTAATATTATTTATTAAACTTTTTATATTCTATTCAAATGCTTGTTTGATCTTCAGTTCAACATAAATGACATTTACTTCTTTTTTTAATGTTTATTTTTTAGCTGTACACAATACCTTTATTTTGTTTATTTATTTTTTTATGTGGTGCTGAGGATCGAACCCAGGGTCTCGAACTCTTGAGGCAAGCGTTCTACCGCTGAGCCACAATCCCAGCCCGACATTTACTTCTTAATTCCAAAATTCAATTTACTTACCTTTTTCAGGCCAGCAAATCCTTCTGATTCCAGAAAGAAAAATGCAAAGGGCATCAACACAAATAAACAAAGGTTGGAAAAGAGAGACGCAAGATTCCACAAACCTGTAAAGAAGATAACAAGAGGAAACTCAGGTTAGATATTGACAGGCCTTTTGAGATTTCACTAAATGGTGATGTTAATCAACATCTATACCTTTTAATACTAAAAGTAAATATAAACTTGAAATAAGAAATAATTTAAACTTAGAAATCAGAAAGTAATTGCATATTTGTTAAACTTTAACTTTGTAACTTGTACCTATTGAGAAAGGCCAATATAGAAACTAGTTTCTTTTTTCTAGTGCCCTAAAATAAATTAACTAACAATATGACATGCAGAGATCCAAAGGCACACGTCTTTAGACATGTAGGCACCAGAATATTTAAATTAGAGCCACTAGCATCTACTGAGCACTTAATAAATGCCAGACACTCTGCTAATCATTTTACATGTATAATCCCATTTAATTTAAGCCTCATAAAACCCCGAAAATAATAACTAGCATTGACTGAGGCTGATGTGCCACGCACCATTCTAAGTGATTTGCAGACCTTCCACACATTCGTCTGCTCTTCACAGCAGTCCCTGAGCCCGCCAGCACTGCTACCCAAAGTGGACAGGGGTGGCCACCTCATTTGCCAAGGCTACAGAGCCTGCAACTGGCAGAGCTGACTCTTTGCCTGAGACTTTAGAACCACTATATCACAGAAGTGCCAGTGAACGACTCCAAGTGGGGAAAAAGAGGTCACAGAAGCAGCAAGCTCATGTGGTGGTTGCCCTTTTGGGGACATTCTGCAGTCCTTTATAATGTCACAACAAAAGGCAGCAACTAAAATAAGAATAGATTTAGAAAGACCTTTAGGTATGTCATTGGCAGAGTGGCTCAGTATCTCCTATTTTTTTTTAATAGATAAAACACTAGAATTTTAAATTGAGTCTTAAAATAATGGCTATCACCCTTACAAAAGTTTGTAAAATCAAAGCAAAGATAGAAATTATGCAAATTATGATTTCAGTGTAAATCCAGTGCACCACATGCAACTGTAATCTGAGGCTTGGAGAAAAAGGAGCCTGCGTTCTTTCCACTCCACTCACAGCAGTGGTCACAGCACTGAAGCACAATGATAAGCCAGCACCTCTGCTCACAAGGCTGCACACATGCTCCCGGGAAAAGGGTGAGCCTCAGCACGCCGTTCCCCAGCCACCCAGTCTGAAATTAGTGTGCATGCTCTTGAATTGCTCTGCTCTTTCTGGAATAGTGTGGAAGACAATAATTAACTTAGCTCTTGCACAGCTTATCTAGATTGATTCAGTTTTTTTCTACATAAAGTAATACAATAAAAGCAATTTATAATTTCATATCCAAAAGTCTGTACAGATTTTTATGAATTTATAATACCCATTTATCTTTGTAAGAAATAAAATGTTTTACGAAAATTCTTAGAAAGTAATGGCTTAATATCTTTTAGTGGAAAAACTAATTTGAACTTTTTAAATTAAAATTGTTCTATAGATTCTGATCCTTTAAAAAAAATTTGGGGGGCTGGGGATGTGGCTCAAGCGGTAGCACGATCGCCTGGCATGCGTGCGGCCCAAGTTCGATTCTCAGCACCACATACAAACAAAGAGGTTGTGTCCACCAAAAAGAAATAAATATTTTAAAAAATTCTCTCTCCCCCCTCTCTCTAAAAAAAATAAAATAAAATAAAAATAAAAATAAATTTTTAAGCTAAGCTGGGCATAATGGTGCAACCTGTAGTGCCAGCTCCTCAGGAAGAACACTTAGGCTCACAAGTTCAAGACTGGCCTACGCAACACAGCGAAACACTGTTTCAAAAATAAGAGTCAATCATTTTATTGTGCCAATAACCAGAAAGAGCTATACACACACACACACACACACACACACACACACACACACTCACTCTCTTCAAAGACTTGGCCCACATCCTGTCTGCACTTCATGTGACAACCTTGCTAAGGCACAGGTTCTTCATCTATAAAACAAGGCATAATGCCACGTCTGTAGCTGTTAATTATCAGATGAAATAATGCATGTACAAGAACCAGCACAATGTCTATCACAAAATCAGCACTTAGTGACTTAATGCTTTTGTTATGAGTTACTTCACAGAGGCTACTAGTATGTAGCACTATCAGCTCTTCTGCCAACTGCTCTCCCTCAGAGCACCCAGGCTCGCGGTTCACCTCCCGTTCTGCCAGCTACATCCACTGCTCTTACTAACAATCTGCATTTGTCCATCCACATTTTCCCCCTCCCTTATACAAAGAGGTAAACTTCATTAGCACTTTATCTAAAGTAAGAATAAATGGACCTGATTCCAAACTGTGCCCTCCAGGTCCAGTTCATGAACTTTAGAGCATGGCCTCTGACCTCTATTTCAACTGCTCAACAGCATTTTATCTTCTTCAGGGTTTCTAAATAAGTTATTCCACATACATAAGGTGATAATTAGTATTATGTGAACTATTGCATACAAAGTGGGTATTCTTTTGTAGGCTGGAGAACTATGATTGTTAATGTGTTGCTTTATTCACTCATGGTACAAAACACAAAGGCTGGTTTTAAATCATTGTAACATTGTTGTAAAAGATAAAACATCTTCATGTCAAAGATTATATTCAATTTACATGAGATAGCTTTAATCCAATTGTATGTCACACAGTCCTTTCAGAAAACTATAGAAGAAAATAATCCACCACCTGTTACAACCTAACAGCAGCCCTGTGCTGGATGTGCCAGGCACTGACTGATGTCTCCTCTTGAGCCAGGTCCTCACTTCACAGCTCATCAAAAAGGTGCCCTGCCCAGAGCAGAGAGAAAGCTGCTCCAGTATCTGATTTGCTGACATGATTTTAGGCAAAATAAATTCCATCATTTCCTATAACTCCCAATTCTTTACAGATGTATACACTTTTATCACTATATGTCTCTAGATCTAAGTTCCAAGAGATACACACTACTTCTCTTCCTCATTTTTGATTCCCATGTGTCCACTCCAGTTCCAAAGAATCAGTAACAGGGAATCACTTGGAAGATACATCCTATACAGCTAACCACTAAGAAGGAATCACCCTCTAGGAAAAGCTCACAAACCAAACTAAGGGGATGATCTCAGAATTAACTCTCAATTATCATTGCAAAATCAAAGCACAATGTAGGCAAAAAATGAAAGACTAATTTTCTCAACTTTATTTAGCTATAACTAACATAAAATAAACTACACAAGTGCACCTAGGGCTTATAGTTTGTGTCCTGCCCTGAAGGCTCATGTGCAGCAAGCTTGGTCTCCAGTGTGGCCAAGTTGAGGCGGCAGAACCTTCAAGAGGTAGAGGCTAGGAGGACAGGGTCTGCCCTGGAGACAGGATGAATGCTCATCTCACAGGATGCACTCATGTAAGAAATTTCTTGAGGGCAGCTGTTATAAAGACAGCCCACCCTTGGGCTGGGGTTGTGGCTCAGCAGTAGAGTGTCTACCTAGCACATGCAAGTCCCAAGGCTCGATCCTCAGCACCACATAAAAATAAATAAATAAAGGTATTGTGTCCAGCTACAACTAAAAAACAAATAAGTATAGAGAGAGAGATAGAGAGAGAGAGAGAGAGAGAGAGAGAGAGAGAGAGAGAGAGAGAGAGAACACTAGCGCACCCACCCCATAACTGGGCCTTCTCTGCACACAGCTGGTCCTCTTTCAGCTTCTCTGTGGTGATGCAGCAGTGTTGAGGGTGGGGCTGATCAGGAGAACCATGATCTTGGACCTCAAGAACTGTGAGCCAAATGCTTCTTTACTTTATGAAGTACCAGCAATGGTATTTTGTTGTACCAACATCGAATGCCCTAATATACAGTATATAATTTGATAAGCGCAGGCATAAAAACACACCAGTGACACCACCACTTTTCTATACCTTATGCCACTCTCCTCCCACCCCTATCCCCAGTCAGCCATTGACTTTACACTTTAAAAAACATTTTCTAGAATTTTATGTAAGTGGACCCATGCATTCTGTAGTCATTTTTTTTCTTTTTTTTCAAAGAGAGAGTGAGAGAGAGAAGGGGACAGAGAGAGAGAGAGAGAGAATTTTTTTTTTAATATTTATTTATTTTTTCTTAGTTCTTGGTGGACACAACATCTTCGTTTGTATGTGGTGCTGAGGATCGAACCCAGGCCGCACACACGCTAGGCGAGCGCGCTACCGCTTGAGCCACATCCCCAGCCCCCTGTAGTCATTTTTATCTTCTGCATTCCAGTACAATTATTTTGAGATTTTTTCAACACTGATTTGCTGTAGCATGGATCAGACCCAAAATTTACTGGACTGCAGCCACATGTAAATGGGCACTTAGGCTGTTCCCAATTGGTGGCTGCTACAAATAAAGCTATTATAAACACTCATGCACCTGTCTGTGGCAGATATATGCTTTCGTTTCTTGTGAGTAAATATGAGGCATGGAATAGCTGGATCATGCTGTGGGCATGTAGCTTATATCATGCTGTGGGCATGTAGCTTATAAAACCACCACAATGTTTGACATAGTGGCTGCATTTCGCATTCCCACTAGCGAAGTTCAAGTTCACCTACACACCTGCCAAACATGTAAGAGCAGTCCCTTTTAGTTGTAGTCCTTTCAACATATGCATGGTGGCATGCCACTGCTGTTTTAATTTGCTTTCCCCTCAAAATGATGTGAACATCTGTTCATGACCTTACTTGCCACTGATGTCTTTTTTGGTAGACTGTCTCTTCAAGTCTGTTATCCACTTTTAGACCTGGTTGTTTGCTTTCTTATTGCTGAGTTTGATGAGTTCTTTATATAAACTGGATACAAGTCCTTTATCAGGTACGGGATTTGCTAGGTATTTTCTCACAAAAGTTTTCCTTTCTTTTGTCTTACAAAGAATAAAATTCATTAAATTTAACAAAGTCAAGTTTATCAAAATTTTCTTTTCTGAATCATGATTTTGATATCCAAGAAATTATGATCTAGTCCAATATCACAAAGACTTTCTTCCATGATTTCTTCTATAATGTTTTTATTTTAGGATTTGTGTTTAAGTCCATGATCTTTGGAGTTACTTTTTGTATATGGTGCCATGTATGAACTGAAGTTCATTTTTGCCTGTGATTATTATCCAATTGTTCCACTCTGTTAAAGATTGTTTTTCCACTAAATTATCTTTGTACCTTTGTTTAAAGCCAATTGATAATGTATATGTGTATCTATCCTTGGACCCTACAGAGTTGGTCTATTTTTCTTTATGCTGTTATCATGTGATCTTGATTATCGCAGACTTAAAATGAGTCTCTAAGTTAGGTGGTAAGCCCTCCAATCCTGTTTTCTTTCAAAATTGTTAGGCTATACTAAGTTCACCATATTCCCATCTGAATTTTAGATCAACTTAACAATTTTTACCCAAAAGCATGCTGGGATTTTGACAGGCATTGTGTTCAATCTATAGATCAACTTGGGCAGAACTGATACCTTAGCAATATTGTTATGGATGGAATGTGTGCCCTCAAATTCACAAATTAGAACCTTAATTTTCAGTGTAATGACATCTGGGGTAAGGGCCTGCAGGAGGTAGTGAGATCACAAGGGTTCCATCCTTATCATGGGACAGTGCCTCTATAAGCAGCAGCAGAACCAGGTTTGCTTTCTGTTTCTGCTCTACACCATGCAAGGACACACAATGGCTACCAGTGAAACAGGAAGGAGCCCTCACCAAGAATCTCACCATGCTGGTCTCCCCGATATCAGACTTTCAGTATCCAGAACTGTGAGAAATAAATGTATTGTTAAAGCCACCTGGTGTATGGTATTCTCTTGTAGTAGCCCAAATTGACAAAACTATCTTGGAATCTATGAACAGAGTATATGTCTTCATTGATCATAACACACTTTTCTTTCAACAATGTTTTGTAGTTTAAAATATATAGATCTCACACATCCCTAAGTATTTCCTACTTTTTTCTCTTTTTAACTTTTTACTTTTATATATATTTTAATTTATTGATAGACCTTTTTTTATTCATTTATTTATATGTGGTGCTAAGAATCAAAGCCAGTTCCTCACATATGCTAGGCAAGTGCTCTACCACTGAGCCACAACCCTAGCCCAGTATTTACCATTTTTGATGTTTCTATATTTAAAGGTATTGATTTTTAATTCAATTTCCAATTATTCATTGACATATAAAAATACAATTGTGTTTTGTATATTCATCTTATATCCTGCAAATTTTCATGATTTACTTGTTGGCTTTAATAACTTCTTTATAACAGATTCCAACAGAATTTCTATATGATCATATCATCTATCAGTAGATACTTACTTTTTTTTTTTTCCAACTTGTGTATAATTTCAAGAACAATGTCGAATACAATTGATTAGGAGCACACCTGCCTTGTTCTTGATCTCATAGAGAAAGTGCCCATCCCTTCACCACTGGCTAATATTATGAGCCAATTTTTCATCAGCTGCTTTTGGGGAGGATGATGTATTCCTTAGAAATGCTGTGAGCTGAGAGATTTTATCAGGAATAGATGTCAAATTTCATCATGCTTTTTCTGAATGTATTGTGACTTCTTTTTTTGGCATGTAAATATGGTTAAGTTATACTTGTTTTTCAAAAGCCATAATATATTATCCTTCTTATATGTTACTGTTCATCTTATAAATTTTTTGTCCAGAATTTATACATCAGTGTTCATGATGGATACTGGTCTGTAGTGTTTAATGTATTTGTCAGGCTTTAGTACCATGGTAATGTTGGCTTAATAAGTTAAGATTCCTTCACCTTCCACTTTCTGGAAGACTACATATAACTGCAGTCTTTATTTCTTCCTTAAACACACGGTAGAGCTGACAGGGAGTTCCTCTTGGCCTAGAGTTTTATTTGTAAGAATGTGTGTAACACTCTCACAATGTTTGAAAAGGTTTTAATAGTTTTTTCCTCTCAAGGAATTTGTTCGTTTCTCTAAATTACTGAATTTACTAACATAAAGATATTCACCATATGCATTTATTATCCTTTCAATACATGTAGAATCTATAGTAATGTCAATTCTTATAATCACTCAAAAAAATTTATGCTCATCAGCCTAGCATCATCTATCAATTTTATTGATCTCATCAATTTTGTTTTCTGTTTCACTGATTTCTCCTCTTTTTAAAATTTCCTTTATTCTTTAGTATTCATTTGTTCTTTTTCTTTTTTATTTTATGAATGCATTATAGTTATGCATAATAGTGGGGTTAATTTTGACATAATCATACATGCATGGAATATAATTTGCTCCATTTCAGTCCCCAGTACTACTTCTTTCCCTTCCCCCGGTTTCCCTTCCTCTATTCTACCGGTCTTCCTTCTGTTTACTTATTGTTTTATTTTTTTTAATCAGTGCTGTATAGGTTATACAAAAAGGAAGAACTTACTATGGTATATCCATATAGGTATATAGTGTAATTTGGTCAATTTCATGCCACAGTTCCTCCCTTTTCCTGTACCTGCCCCTTCCCCTCAATCCTCTTCCTTTACTTCATTGATTGTTCTCCTTTTTCTATTAAAATACAGAGTATTATTTTCTATTAATATATATAAAATACATCTTCTTAAGCTAGAATTTATGGAAACTGATTTGAAACCTTTTTTTCTATTCTAATAAGAGATTTAGTGCTATAAATTGACGTTCAAATACTGTGTGCTTTTAAGATTTTCTCCTTGCCACTGATTCTGAGCAATTTGATGATAAGCTGTAGTGTCCTCTCCAGGCAACACTGTGTTGTCTCCCATCTCTTGAGTGATTACTGCTGTACAGACAATTCCCAACTTAAAATGGTTTGACTCATGATTTTACTGATTCTGAGAAATTTGATGATAAGCCATAGTATAATTTTCTTCGTGTTTCTTGTGCACGAAGCTAGCTGAGTGAATAGAGTAATGTGGCAAAGCAAAACTTCTCACCTCATGGCCAGGGCAAGAAAGAGAGGAAGAGAAAGGAGCTCGGGCCTCACTACCTCTTCAAGGGCATGGCCCCAGTGACCAGAAAGCCTCCCACTAAGCCTCCTCTCTTCATAGCACCAAGCTGAGAATCAAGGCTTTACATGTGGCTCCAGGGACACTCCAGGAAGTATAACACAACTCATCTCTGTGCAGCTCTTTGCTTTCCAATAATGGCCTGATACCTTCTAGCTATTTTGGTCTTTCTGAACTTCCACCTTTCCTCCTCAACACAGAACACCAATTAGCTCCACCAGGTTCCCTCTCTGCACTGCAGCCTAGAAGTCTTCTCCAAGCGACACTGTATTGTCTCCCATCTCTGAGTGATTACTGCTGTACAGCTTCCAACTTAAAATGGTTTGACTCATGATTTTACAGCTTTGCAATGGTTCAATGGCAATATGCATTTAGAAGACACCACAGTTTGAATTGTGACCTATTCCCAGGCTAGCCACATGAAGTCTAACTCTCCTGTGATGCTAGCCAGCAGCAGCCAGTTGCAGCTCCCAGTCACACGACCATGTGGCTAACCAAATGACACTCTGCAGTGCACTCTGTTACTAAGCAAGGATGTTTGGTAGGTCTGGTAGATTAAATGTATCTTCAACTTCTGATAGTTTCAATTTAGGATGGATTTACTGAGTCAAAAGCACATGTATTTTCTTGAAAATCTAGTCCTTAAACCCCATCTTAGTCAAATTATATTTAGTTTTAAAGTGTTTTGCTATCAACACTTAAATACTGGTGTTCTTAATTTTTCTTAAGCTAAGTCTAAGTAGAGCACAATTACACATGATTTTTTATAAAACAATACAGAAAAATCTCCAGGCACAAAATACTGCAGTAGAAAGTGCTTGCTCTTTACCTCTTATCTGTCCTGATGGATTTGTTAATCATAAAATAATGTGTTTTAAAATGTGGAGTTAGCTAGTCTACGCAAGTTGACCTCCCAGATTCTTATTGAAATCTCTACTCCTTTTTAAATATTTATTTCAACATTCAACAATAGAATAAAATCTTTATCATAAGATGAATAAACCTCCACTTCTATGTCTTAGTTTTCTCTTATTATATGCATACTGTTTCCTATAGTGAATCTCTTTATTCTCTTGCCCTAAATACCTAAAATTTAACTATTCCATTGTACATTTCTACAGTGGGTCTCCCAGATACTTCGCAAACGGCATCAAGTTTATTCTCACCCTCTTTCCATTATATCTCCTCAAAGGATGGTATGTTAGAAATACTTTTTTTTTGAGAATTTTTTAAAAATTTATTTTTCAGTTTTGGGGGACACAACATCTTTGTTTGTATGTGGTGCTGAGGATCGAACCCGGGCCGCACGCATGCCAGGCGAGCGCGCTACCGCTTGAGCCACATCCCCAGCCCTGTTAGAAATACTTTAAACATAACAATGAAGTAATTGCAAAGCCTGACTTGGGATAAGTTCTTACTGTCCTGTCCAATACCTGCTACTGTCAATTTATTCTCAGAAAGGGTGACAAAAATACTTAGAAAAATAGGCACCAGTTTTCTGTTTTCTCCAAAGAATTGCTTTTGATTCAAAGAACTTTTCTTCCTGTTTCTAATGAACTAAACAAGGATCTTTGTTTCAATAAAATACTTCAGCAGAATAGAGAAAATATTTCTAAAAATCTGAAATTACCATTTATTCAAAATAAACAAAGTTTACTTTTATTTTAGTGCACCAAATACAATATAGAAACAGAAATTTGTAACACAAAATAACTTAAGATTTCCTTGTCCAATTTGCTCATAAACCAAATTAATTTTTTTAAGGAGAGTCAACAAATTCCCCATAAATTCTATAACTTACAAATGATAAACCTGGACTTAGATCCCAGATCTCTTGCTCTTTCTACATTAGTATATGATAGATCATACATATCATTCTAAGTGGAAAAGACACAATATTTTGAATTTTGTTAATATTAGCTGCCAAAAAAAAACAAGTCCGTCAAATAAAATTTTATTAAGGGAAAAGTGACTGTGATAACCCATTAATTCTACCCATCAGTGTAAAACAAAATGCTCAGTTGAATCTGTGATCAGATTGTAAGAGAGTGAAACAGAAAAAATAATAATAATAATAATTCTACATTTATTTTCTCAGTTGTTTAGGTGTGGGTGTTCCACATGTACACCAAAGCCTTCTTAAAAGCAAAACATTTTTCAATTCAAAGAAGATTTTAAAAACTCAATTTCAATAAAACTGAATATACTCTATGTACTTAGTGTACTATAATGTACCCAACCAAAAATAAGATACTCACACTAATTATTTCTAAGTGAGTGACACTCTACATCTGACATGCCAAGATTTGCACCAATCAATCTTAAGATCTTAAAAAGGGACTTCAACTCTGTCACTCAGTTTTTTCCACGTAAAAAACGTTACTCGTCATATGGCACTTATGAAGAACAGAAGAGAAATAACACCCAAAATGCTAAACAAATAAATGTCAATGCCTCCCCACTGTCCTTTTTCAACATGATACAAATGGTCCAAAAAACTGAAAAATTCCAATACTTAGAACTTAGACCACAGAAAGGTAAGAAAAATGATATAATTAAGTATTCTCATTAGCTTCTCTCAAAAATGCTTATACAACAAAAACCCATATACAACGTTAAAAATATATAAAAATTACAGTAACAAAAATTAAGCATAAAAGACAAATTGCAAAAAATACACCAAATTATGAATGGAGCACAATTACACATGACTTTTTCTTCCTATTTTTCTGCATATTCTAAGTTTCCTAAAAGGAGCACAGAGAGTATTCCAAAAAAATCAGAAGTATGTGAAATACATAATTCTCCATATCCCTCTATTACTTCCCCCATAAGAGGCATAAAAACAGCATAGAACTAAGCTGAATTGAAATGGAGGTGCTGAGCTAGCCTCACTCATTAGCCACACAGCTCATTTCATTTCCTAGCCTCACCGCCTGCAAAATCCAAATTTTAGGCTCAGAAAAATTATCAATTATCATATATCAAGGACCTCACAATAACTGTCAACTGCTAGGCACAGTAGTGCATGCCCATAACCCCAGCTACTTGGCAAACTGAGACAGAAGGACTGCAAGTCTCGGGTAATTTTATGATACTCTGTCTCAAAAAATAAAAAGGACTGAGGATGTAGTTCAGTGGTACAGTGCTTGCCTAGCATGGTTTGATCCTCAGTCCTGAAAATAAAAGAAAATTGCTTTCAACTGGTTATAACTATAAATATAAATCCTCAAATGCAAAGGGTCCACTATATTTTTATAATCAAAAAAAATTATTATTCATAGTACAAAAGAAAGAACTTTTATTGCTATTATGGGTCTATAAATACACATACTTTCAAAATTTATGTCTTTCATAAACTACAAATTCAAATTCTTCTTTCAAAGTCAAAAGTGAGTCTATAGCCAAACCACCCTGAACATGCCCCATCTCATCTGAAAGTCAGAAGTTAAAAAATAAAGCCTACCTTAAGTAAAAGTTCATAAATTAGAAAGAAGTGTCTACTCTAACCAATACATTCACTTAAAAATTAAAACTAAGCTGGGCTCAGTGGCACACGCCTATAATCCCAGCAGCTCAGGAGGCCAAGACAGGAGAATCACAAGTTCAAAACCAGCCTCAGCAACAGCGAGGTGCTAAGCAACTCAATGAGACCCTATCTCTAGATAAAATACAAAACAGGGCTCAGGATGTGGCTCTGTGGCCAAGTGTCCCTGAGTTCAAATCCCAGTACGCCCCCCCCAAAAAAAATCAGATAGTTATCAAAACCTAAATAAAGAAATTTTAATTAAGAGTTCATAATGAGCAGCAGCATCCGTTGGACAACTATAGAAAATGATTCAGGACCCAAAGGGTCTGAATACCAACCAATTCAGTGTGTCATGAAATCAGATGCCCTTTTTTCATGTACTTACCTACCAGCCTTCTCACTTTAAATAATTTAATGTAAAAAACTAAGTTTATTAACTACAGTAAATATGAAAGTTTCAGATGAACAGAGCTCATAGTGATCCAATTATAATATTTTGCAATATATAAGTTAGTTACTAAGAGAAGATCAATATAAAGATACAACAATGTCTCTAATAGACATTGATAAGTCATTATATTCTTGGCAACTATGCAAAGTCAGAAAGTTTCTAGATTTTACCAACATACATCATGCCTACACATGAAAATATCCCTTAATGATAGTTTATGATTCTGATAGACCATTCTTAAATTAAAAATTGTTATTTAAGTGAATACATGTATTTTATTTTACATTATTTATTATTTATTATTAATTTATAAAATAATAGTCAAATATCTCTTCCTCATAAAGCTAAAATTGCATGCTTCAATATAGTAGAAATCTAAAAATTCAGAAATGTTGTAGTTTGTCTAAATCAGTATCACTGACAACCTTTAGGAAAGATTCAATGCACCATCCCCAAAAGAAGTTTGAATTTAAAGATTAATAATCCCAAAATACTTGGTTTAAAACAAACCCAGACAGGGCTGGGGTTGTGGCTCAGTGGTAGAGTGCTCGCCTAGCACAAGTGGGGCACTGGGTTCAATACTCAGCGCCGCGTAAAAATAAATAAAAGTAAAGGCATTGTGTCCACCTACAACTAAAAAGATATTTTAAAAAAGAAAAAAACACCAGACAGATAACCACAGGATTCATTAACTTCTAGCTCCATCTGCTGGAGTCACAAAATATTTCAAAATACAATATACAATTCTATAAAAAATATAATTTATAATTTTCTGTGTAAACAAAACCTTTCATGAATTTAAATTAGAAAATTAATCAAAGTTAAGCCATATTCAACAACTTCCAAAACTAAGTTAAAACCCCTGTTCAGTAGAAATGAAGAATCTAATTGTCCAAAAGTGACATATTTTTTTAAACTGCTTCAAGAAAGTGTAAGCATGGGAAAAAAAGACAAACGTGTTTTTGAATAAATAGTGTTCAAAGAATTTTAGAATAAGAGGAGTCTCTATTTACTTACAAGAAAAACAAAAAATAGTGAACATTTTAACTGTTAGTTGTGAAACTTGGTTCACCTTAACATACAACTTTTTTCTTACAACAAAGAGCAATGAAATGTCCATGGTATAAATATCATACAATGCAAATAAGAGAAAATTTGTATCATATAATCCTATTACCCTGAGAAAAAAACTATTGTATAGACCCTTGTTTTTTGTCTTTTTGTTTGTGACACTACAGATTGACTCTAGGACCTCACCGTGTTAGGTGAGTACTCACTCTACCACTGAGCTACACCACCAGCCCTTTTTAATTGTACTGAGACAGGGTTTTTGCTCAGTTGCCCAGGCTTCCCTTGACTTTGCAAAGCTCCTGCCTCAGTCTCCCAAGCAGCTGGGATTAAAGAAACAAAGAAGCATGGCGCCCACTAACCCTTTGTATTCACCCCCCAAGATATTTTTCTTCATACATATATACTTACTTCTTTTTACAAAAGGTACATCAGATTGTAAATATACTTTTTTTCCAACATATTTGTATGTCAACAAATATTTGTCTATATTATCAACTATAATGGACAATAAAAGCACTCCACTGTTTGAATCTACCAAATTTAATTAAAGCTAATTTCCCACTTGAAATGTTTATATATTTTTTTTAGACACAATATCTTTATTTTACATTTATGTGATGCAGAAGGATCGAACCCAATGCCCCATGCATGGCAGGCGAGCGCTCTACCACTGAGCCAAATCCCAGCCAAGATTGTTTTTATTTTTAATATCATACACAAATACCTCAATATCCAGTAGCTTTTTTGATGTATACTATAATAAATGATTAAGCTTTTAACACCAATTTAGTATTAAATTCTTAGTGACATTTAACTAATAATGGTAAAATAAAACTTAAGCACTTGCTTTTATTTAATAACTTTATAAGCAAATATAAGTTTGCTTGTAATTTAAAACTGTTTTGACTTTCTATGTAACTTAAAATGCATTTTTTCAAAAAGATGATTTTGTACTGTTTCTTCATTTCCAAAATGGCATTATCATCTATTCCTAATGACAAATCAAAATAAAGCACTCAGTCCCTGCCAAGACTAATTTGATTCACTGTGGTTAATTCTGAACATACAAAATCCCAAGCTGGGCAATCAGGCTATAAATGTGTACCTCTAATCTCAAGTGAATGGACATTGAAGCAAACCTTGGACACCAGGGAGGAAAATACCTCAAATGCTAAAGAACTATTTCCTGATTTTAAAGCTACAAATTAATTCTATCATTTTTCTATCTACCAAAATTTACTATTACTTGGTTCTTAATTTTAAACTCATGATATAAAAACAGCCACTTTAAAGTAAAAAATTCAGTGCATTTGGCATACTCAAAATGCTGTGCAACCAGAACCTCTACCCAGTTCCAGAACATTTCACCACCTAGAAGGAGACCCACCCAGCAAACAGTTGTATCAATGTCTTTCCATTTAAGGAACTGAAGAATACATGTTTTTCCACCATTTTTTTTTTTTTTTTTTTTTTTGGGTGCGTGTGGTACTTGAGATTGAACCCAGGGTCTAACAAATGCTAGGTAAGTGCTCTACTACTAAGCTATATTTCCAGTTCTTTTTATTTTTTTATTTTAAGATAGGGTCTCACTAAACTTACCAAGGCTGGCCTCAAACTTGTGATCCTCCTGCCTTTACCTCCCAAGTAACTGGGATTATAGGCATGTGTCACCACATTCAACTCCACTAACTTGTTTTTGTTGCAGGGGCAAGGTATTTGGGGTAGTAGGGATTGAACCTAGGGGTGCTTAACCACTAACCCACATCCCCAGCCCTTTTTATTTCTTTGCGACTCAGTCTCACTAAGTTACTTACGGCCTTGCTAGTTGCTGAGGCTGGCTTTGAATTTGTAATCCTCCTACTCAGCCTCCCAAATCACTGGGATTATAGGCACGCACCACCACGGCCAGCTCTACTAACATTTTAACAATATTTGGGATACAAAAAGTAAATAGAAATGGAGTTTTTCTACCCATTTTCACCCCTTTATTTTAATTATACAACAATAAAAAATACTGCCGCCATTTTAATTTGTCATCTCTCCTTCTTTGTCCCTTCCTACAACAAACTGCAGCAGTTGGCATGCCACAGCCCACACTAAATGAAAGATGGAACATGCCATACAGATCAAGTGACCAGTGATAGGGACTACAAGGAAGAACATAATGACCACAGAAGATCACTACCAGTTCTGTCTAATCCAGGGCTCCAACATCACTTTTTATAAAATATTTCAAGCTGTTTTAATCATTTTCATTGTAGACAGATACCCGTCTTGTTATATGATACTGAGGTTGATTATTTATATTATGTATGTATGTACATATGTAAGTATGTATTTGTGTTCTGACTCACAGAAGTCAAGTCACATTCCCAGGAAATAAGACTAATGTGTAATATCTCAAACCTGTGCATCCAAATCCAGACGCTGTATTTAAAATAAACTAACTACATTTACACATATAAAAGCATTATCAACACATATTCAGCCTCTAATCCAAAAACTTCTACCAAAGTATTCCTAATTATAGAATAACTTTTACTCCTTCAATCAAGGAATATTTATTGACATTTTCAATGTCCAATAACTAAAACAGAAATTCCATGGGAGATTAAAGAACTTGAGAAATTTTCTGAATCTCAAAGAATCCCACAAATGCCATAAATGTAAATGGTTGACTGACAATTGAATACAGATGATATAATTGTGTACTAGGGAGGAAATAATCCGAACTTTTGAGAACTTCTGGACACTGGCCTTGATCTGACATTGATCATGGGAGACTCAAAGCAGGGACTTAAAGAGGTCACATGATCAATGGAGTTTTAGCTCAGGTCAAACCCACAGTGTGTCTCTGAGCCCATCCTGTGGTTATCTCCCCAGTTCTGGCATGCATACGTGGAATAAACATGCTCTGCAGCTGGTAAAACCCCCACATTGGTTCCCTGACCTTTGCAGTGAGGGCTTCCTATAGGGGAAAGGTTAAGGGGAAACCACTAAAACTGCATCTACCTAGGAAACCAGTAAACAAAGCAATACCACTAACTTGGAGAAATTGCAAAGATTACCACCACCATCAGGGACTGAAAGATACAGGGGTGGTGATTCCCACCACACCCCCATTCACCCACAAGGCCTGTGCAGAAGACAATCTGAGAGAATGGCAGTGGATTATCATAAGCCTTGGGAGTGACCCCATTTGCAGTCACTATGCCAAATGTGGTTCCAATGCTTGAGCAGTGAACACATCTTCTGGTACCAGATATGTAACTATAGATATGGCAAATACCTTTTCTCAGTCCCTGTCAATCAAGACAACCAGAAGCATTTACTTTCAGATGGCAAGGCCAGAAATATATTTTACTGACCTCAGTGGTCCACCAACATCCCAGCACTGTGATCATTTGTTTGCAGAGCTCTTAATTGCATTTTCCTTTCACAAGCTATCACACTGGTTCATTACAGTGATGACATTATGCTGACTGGAACTAGTGAGTGCAAAATAGCAACTACTCTGGGCTTATTATAAGACATTTATGTGTCAGAGAATGGAAAATAAATCCTAATAAAATTCAGGGGCCTTCTTTCTCAGTGAAATTTGTAGCAGTCCAATGGTATGGAGCATTTTCAGATATTCTTCTATGATAAAATACAAGTGGTTCCATCTGGCCCCTCCTACACCAAAAAGGGGTACAATATCCAGTGAGCCACCTTAGATTTTGGAGGCAATACATTTCTCACTTGGATGTATCCATTTATTAGTTTACCTAATAAGATGCTAGTATTTAGTGGGGCCCAGAACAGAAGGCTCTGCAACAGGTCCAGGTTGCTACACAAACTGCTCTACCACTTGGGCCATGTGATCCTGCAGATCCAATGGTGCTTCAGGTGTTAGTGGTAGATAAGTATGCAGTCTGGAGCTCCTGGCAGGACCCCATGGATGAATCACAGAAAGGCCCTTAGGATGTTGAAGCAATGCCTGCCATTCTTTTCAGATAATTAATCTTCTTATGAGAAACAGCTATCGACATGATACTGGGCTTTAGTAGAGACTGAATTCTTAACCATATATCCTAGGCTGCCCATCAGAACTGGGCATTTTATGAAATCCCAATCCAAAAAGTTGGACAACAGAACAATATTCCATCATCAAATGGAAGTGGTATATATGTACTCAGGCCTGAAGGAATAACTAAGTTCATGAAAAAGTAGCCCAAATACCAACAGCTCCCACCCCTGCTACACTGTCTCTTCTGCCTCAAGCTGCATCTATCTGCCAGCCTCAAAGAGAATCCCTATGAAAGCTGACAGAAAGTGGAGACCTGGGCCTGGTTTAGCATAGTCTAATGTGGACAGCAATGGCACTACAGCTCCTCTCTAGACACTCTGAAGTAAAGAGGTGAAGGGAAATCTTCTTAGTGGGCACTACAATGGGCAGCAAATTTGGCTATTTATTTTTCTTGGAGAAAGAAATGGTGAAATGTGCAATTACAAACCAATTAATGGGGCTATAGTGAATGGTTTGGATGATCCAGAACTTGGAAGAAATATAACTGGAAATTGGTAACAAGGACATCTGGGACAAACAGATGTGGACAAACTTCTCTGAATATAATAGCCGAGAGAACAGAATGACCCAAAGGGACAGGATGACTGTAGATACCAGTCAGCTGCTTTACAGCTATGCATGTCATCACCCAGGGGATCCATACACAAAGTGTCCTTGGTGGCCTTGGAGGTTGTGCATGGGCTCAGCAACATGGATCTACACTCACCAAGACACCTGGCTACAGTCACTGATGAAGGTCCAATCTGCCAGTTACGCTGCTTGTCTTCTAAATTTCTACATCAGATATATATTTCTTTAAACACACACGAACCATACATACACATGTGATTATCTGTGGTATGGCCTTATTTATAATAAGCAACAATTGAAAAAACTTACCACAGAATTGTCGTATCTCCATATTATATGCAGTGGAAACAAAATGTATGACTAGCTTATGAAAACCTTCATAAAATGTGTTAGCTTTTAAAAACTTAGTGGGACCAAAGCATGACAAAACTACAGTCTTTAAAACAATATCACTAGTACAGTGGGAAAGAACAAGGAATTAAAACTCAGCACTTATTTTTTCAAGCTTACTCTGTACCATCTGACTAGATAGATATTTTTATGCTGTATATATGGTCCATATATCTTATTTTAAAATTAGATCTTTCTATTCCTTTGACAGATAAAATACTGAAACTTTGAAACTTAAACAAATTCAACAAGGTTACTTCTAGTAAAATACAAAGTTGAAATTCAAACACAGATCTATCTGACTCCAAAATCTGTGTACCCAAGCCCCAAAACAAAACCCTATGTAATAATTTACCAAATCAAAAATAGAGTATTTCTAGAAAAGCAGATAAAAATATATCCAATTGATGATACTGGGAAAATGAGCTAACTTTGGGAAAGGGACTAGAGAAAAGGTAGTTACCCATATAAATGCCAGAGGGAATAATAGATAAGTACAAAGAAAACCATTTAAAAAATAGAGAAAAAGAAAAAAGTGCATATTTGTCACATCTCAGGATGAGAAAGGATTTTCTAAAATCAAAAGTAGTTAGAGAAACCAAAGGAAGAAAAGGACCATCCCATTTCTTGATTCTTAGTTTTAATTCTTGCGCTATAGGAGTCTTATTAAGGAAGTTGGGGCCTAATCCCACATGATGAAGATTAGGGCCTACTTTTTCTTCTACTAGACCCAGAGTCTCTGGTTTAAATCCCAGGTTCTTGATCCACTTTGAGTTAGTTTTGTGCATGGTGAGAGAGAGCGGTTTAATTTCATTTTGTTGCATATGGATTTCCGGTTTTCCCAGAACCATTTATTGAAGATACTATCCTTTCTCCAATACATGTTTTTGACACCTTTGTCTAATATAAGATAATTGTAATTTTGTGGGTTAGTCCTCTATTCTGTACCATTGGTCTACCAGTCTGTTTTGGTGCCAATACCGTGCTGTTTTTGTTACTATTGCTCTGTAGTATAGTTTAAGGTCTGGTAGAGTGATGCCACCTGCTTCATTCTTCCTCCTAAGGATTGCTTTAGCTATTCTGGGTCTCTTATTTTTCTAGGTACACTCAGACACTGCTGGTGGGACTGCAAATTGGTGCAGCCAATATGGAAAGCAGTATGGAGATTCCTTGAAAATCTGGGAATGGAACCACCAGCTACCCCTCTCCTCGGTCTATACCCAAAAGACTTAAAAACAGCATATACTACAGGGACACAGCCACATCAATGTTTATAGCAGCACAGTTCACAATAGCTAAACTGTGGAGCCAACCTAGATGCCCTTCAGTGGATGGATAAAAAAAAAAAAAATGTGGCATATATACACAATGGAATTTTACCCAGCAATAAAAGAGAACAAAATCATGGCATTTGCAGGTAAATGGATGGCGTTGGAGAAGATAATGTTAAGTGAACTTAGCCAATCCCAAAAAAAAATAAATGCCAAAATGTTTTCTCTGATATAAGGAGGCTGACTCATAGTGGGGTAGGGAGGGGGAGCATGGAGGAATAGATGAATTCTAGATAGGGCAGAAGGGTAAGAGGGAAAGGGAGAGGGCAGGGAATTAGCAAGGATGGTGGAATGTGATAGACATCATTATCCAAAGTACATGTATGAAGACACGAATTGGTGTCAACATACTTTATATACAACCAGAGATATGAAAAATTGTGCCATATACGTATAATAAGAATTGTAATACATTCAGCTATCATTTATTTTTTTAAAAAATAAATATAAATAAGTAAATAAAAATTAAAAATTCTTAAGAAGAAAAGGACCAGATAACATAAAATATAAAATTCTGAAACTCAAAAGAGCAAATAAATTTAAAAAGCAAAATTAAAACAACCAAAAAATATATTCATGGAAATTAAATAATAATTATTCAATATAATTAAATAGTAAATGTGTTTCACATCAATATACAAAAAGACCACATAAATCAATATGAAAACAAAATAGAAAAGGACAAAATACATGGAACAAATTATACATGTACCTGAAGTTTTTATATCTCTGTGCCCCATAAAGAGAAGAAAGCCAGCCAGTGCTTTCAAGATCATCAAATGGCATGGAAAACATTCACAATGTGATAGTAAATGCTTGAAAAGATGTGAATGGCATGTGCCACGTGACACACACACATACACATACACACACACACACACACACACACACACAATGTGATAGTAAATGCTTGAAAAGATGTGAATGGCATGTGCCACGTGACACACACACATACATAGATACACTGAGAAAGAGTGGGCTTTATCTTCTTCTTTGAACCGTTCCCTATTTTCCATCCTTCTATAGTGAACAAATACTACTTTTATGTTCAGGAAAAAAGTCAGAAAGAAGCCATTGTTGCTCCTGATGTTCTTAACATGCAGGGCCTGAGTCACGGTAACAGCTAAGGGAATGCTGAAGGAACCTCATCCACAAAAGGTACACTCTGTACTTCCTCAAACATTCTGTATTTTCTCAAATTTACTCATCTCATACATTAAACTGGTAAACTAGTGGATCTCTTACATTTTACTCTGTTCTTTTCTTTTGCATTAGTTACAAAGAACATGATAACAGCTAAAAGAGAAGTTGCACCAATTTAAGGCATACAAGAGGTATTTCAGTTGTTGCATATGGATTATCATGATAATATTACAAGGCAAGTTATCCCAAGGTGTATGTCCACTAGCAGTTATCATGATAATATTACAAGGCAAGTTATCCCAAGGCGTATGTCCACTTGGGAGCTCCAAATGCACTGGCCAATACCATATATTTAATGGAGAGAAGCCATCTCTGATACATCTATTTCTAGTCCAATGGCAGGTCAGCTGCATGTTATTAAAGAAGGACATTCTACCATTAACTCAAAAGAAGGCTCCTTGGTAAGAAAAAGTCATGTTTTACCTTAAACATGGCATGAAGGAATTCAAACATGCAGCAAATACTGGTCAAGATACTATTTCCTAAACTGGGGTGTGGCTCAATGGTAGAGCGCTTGCCTGGCACGTGTGAGGCTCTGGGTTCAATTCTTAGCACCACATAAATATAACAAAATTATTTTTTTAAAAAAGATATTATTTCATAAGAAGACACTCTTCAATAATTTCAAAGTGCTACTTCATCAGGATGGGGGGAAATTTGACTCCACACTAAAACACCTGAAAATGAGGTGCCCTAATTCTGTTACATGCATTTGGTTTTCATAAAGAATGTATCTAACCCACCATATAACTATCGAATTACATTATCTCTATAAGAAAATAAGTGTTAACACTAATAACTAACAACTAATGACACCAATAAAACAACACTTACAATAACTAGTAACAAAAAAAAAAAACGTTGGGGCTGGGGTTGTAGGTCAGTAGTAGAGCACTTTCCCAGGATGTGTGTGTGAGGCACTGGGTTTGATCCTCAGCACCACATAAAAATAAATATAATAAAATAAAATAAAGGTATTGTGTCCATTTACAACTAAAAAATTTTTTTTAAAATACTGCTAATAAATGGGGGAGGTATGAGTAGGATAAAGAAGAAAAATATCAAAATCTCTAAGAACATTAATGAATTCTAAGAGACAATTATAAAATAATTATACCAGCATGTTCTAGGACAGAAAACAGTTTAGTGTACCTACACTAAATTAATATATAAAAAACAGTAAGTCTCTTTAGGAAGGAGAGAGAGAGAGAGAGAGAGAGAGAGAGAGAGAGAGAGAGAGAGAGAGAGAGATATGAGGATGTAGCTCAGAGGTAGAGCACTTGCCTAGTATGCTGAAGGCCCGGGTTCCATCCCCAACACCACCTTGAGAAAGAGAGAAAGAGAGAGAGAGACAGAGAGAGAGAAGACACAGTCTAAATAACCTATAGCACCAATTAAGAGACAGGTATTTTACATTAGTTATATTTCTAAACTCAAGCCTGCAAGATAGATCTTATTTATCATCCTAACAAAGAGAATAGAAAACAAGTCAGATAATAACTATGACTTGCCCAGTGTTTTAGTTTTTCCTTGCTGTAACCAAAATACCCAACAAGAACAACTTCGAGCTTGGGAGGCTGAGGTAGGAGGATCACAAGTTTAAAGCCTCAGCAACTTATCAAGGCCCTGAGCAACTTACCAAGATCCTGTCTCAAAACACAATAATAAAAAGGGGTGGGGATATGCCTCATCAGATAAGCACTCCTGGGTTCAAACTCTAGTGACAAAAAAAGAATAACTTAGACGAGGAGAAGTTTATTTTGGCTCACAGTTTCAGAGGTCTCAGTCCACAGACAGCCAACTCTAATGTGAAAGGGTACAGGGGAGAAAAGCAGCTCAGATGTGGCAATCAGGAAGCGGGATGGGGGGGAGATCCTCACAGGGACAAAATATTAAACCCAAAAGCATGCCCCCAGTGACCGCCTCCTCTAGCCATACCCTACCCTTCATTCCTGAAGTCACCACCCAGTTAATCCACACCAGTGGATTAGGTTACAGCTCTCATAATCTAATCACTCCATCTTGGAACATCCATTCAGTGTCTTACACAGGAGCTCGTGGGACGTTTTACATCCAAACCATAATGCCCAGGGTATGCTAGAAAATGGCTGACCAAAGTTGGAATGCAAATCTACTTCCCTTCAAAGCAATATATCTTATTATCCATATTAAGTCAGTCATTACTTTTTTAAATCACAAAGTTTATACTTGATACAGTGTGTTTTCCCCCTTCCGTCATATATTTTGAAATGACAAAGGAAACTAATAGAAAATAAATAAAACAGACTATGGTCCCTGATTTTTCAGGTTTTCAATGAAAATTCAACATAACCAGTTGAATCAAATTTTTCTTCCTAAATATTTAAATGAAGATATTTTATCAAAATCATAATGAATATTAAAAACTGCTTTTAAATTAAATAAGAGAGAAAAACCTTTCACAGCTAAAAAACAGGAATGGTAAGTAAAATCCACTTTTCTGATTTACTAAGGATCCTAATGATTTACTAGAGAAAGTTACAAATTATGAAGGAAACTAAGAAAAGAAAAATTTAAAAATACAATGTAGTAAGAAATTAAAATGTTAATAATGATTATACTAAGCAATATATACTAACCATGAATCAGGGAGCCATTTAGCCACTGAATATAGTAGTTTTGAGGAAAAGAAAGCAGGATTTCATTGCTGATTATTGAGAAGGGTAAAAGCAAAACAGCCCCAGCTGAAACTGCTAAAGTGAAGGTGCTCAAAAACAACCTGGAAGAGAAGAGAGTCATGGTCACTAGACAGGACAAACCAATGTTCACAGAAGCAACATCAGAAGAATACAAACTCAATTTTCTAATCAAAAAAATATTATACAAGGATATCTTTAAATATATGTATTTGGAAGACAAATGATGTATATATGGTCCTGGAAGTTAAACTCTCAAACTCCCAAACTCCATGAAAAGATCAGTAAATCTGATGACTAGACCTAAAAGACAGATTATATATTATATATATATTTTTTAATATATATATTATATATATTTTTAATATATATATATTTTTTTAAATACAAGTTTCTCACATTTTGCAGCAGTGGTTCCATTCATATTTTAAACACAAGTATTTATTTCACAATTGTATTTAATTAATAGCTTTGACAATGTATGTTAAAAGCAATGCAACAACTGTCTTGGGTTAAAAAAAAAAACACTTGTGAAAAAGGTATGAAAAAAATTAATTTAAAATTATTATTTCAGCTGGGTGTAGTGGTGCAGATCTGTAATTCCAGCAACTCAAGAGGCTGAGGCAAGAATGCTGCAAGTTCAAAGCCAGCCTCAGAATCTTAATGAGACCTCAGTGGTAAAGTGCCTGTTGGTTCAATCCTCAAAACCAAAAAAAAAATAAAGAAATAAAATAAAATGATTATTTCATGACAAGAAAAGGGAAAGGCTAACTACCTTGATCTGATCAGTATAGACAATATACAAATGCTGAAATAAACACTGAATCTCATTAATATGCACAATCAGTATATGTTAATCAAAAAAAAGAACTATAAATGATCAAGAACAAGAAAAAGCATTAATCCTTCTACATCACAAATACAAATGAAGTTATACATTGTTACCTATTTAATAAATTTTATTTTCAAAAAAATAGTCTATCGATAAAATAGATAAAACACAGCTCTAATGTAAAAAAATCTAAAATAAATTAAGTCAACAAAACAAATGGAAAAAAAAGCATGAACAATAAATATAAAACATGCTCTCCCCACCCCATCCCCCCAAAATGCACATATGCAATCAAGAAAAAAGAGACATAAAAAGTCCACACACTGTATAATAACCCATGGGGAGGTATATAGTTACAAGGGGCTTTCGCTTTCTCAGTTACACTTATTCCTGATATGTTTAAACTTTTTATATCAAATACCTAACTTGGAAAAAGTTTTTACAGAATATAATGGCAAAAGAAAAGAAAACTTCACTAACATTCAAAATAGAATCATTCTAAACGCTCAAAATACACACTGACTAAAGTAACTTTGAGGTCAGTGCCATCTTGTGGCCAAAAACAGAAGTGAAATATATTCCTAGTTAAAGTCAAAGTGCCCAGAAAACCTGCTGTGTTTGGTAAATTGATGTCAAAAACCTCAAATGTGGACCATGTGTTACATACCAACATATAATTCAGATAAAACACATGAGAAATGCTACGAACTGGTTCTGCTGAGTAGACAGCACATGTCCTGAGAAAAACACTCTAGACAAAGTCTTCATCTTAGGGTGGATGGCAGCTCTAGTGGTAATCCCAGCAAACCTCTCTAGGAAAATGAGGATATTAGCCCAGCTGCCATCATTCCTACCAAGGCCAAAGCTAAGATCAAATCCAAATTCTCCAGGACTGGCTCTCCTTGTGTGCTTTTCAGGATGCCTTTACCAGGACACACTTCAGCATACACTTAGACTTCCCTACCCACCTTGTTCCCTATACATCAAACTGCATTGTTAGCATCCACACCTGCACCCTCCTTAAAGTACACTCCACATACCCACATAGCAAGTCATGCACAAATTTCAAAACAGACTTCACATGTCATCTGCCCTGAGAATCATTCCTTAGCTTCTACCATCTTGCTCCTCTCCAGAAAATTAGCTCCTCTCCCCTCTTGACTCCTGTAATACTCTCATCATACACCTGGCAATATAGGCCAACACAGTTTTCAAATCAAAAACTATAACCAGTGATCTAACAAAAGGAGTCAGCTTCTGGGACAAACAAATTATTTAAAGTCAAAGAAGACCCACAATTCCTGAACAATTGATCATCACAACTATAATGTTTGATCTTTCATAAAAAAAACTATTAGAGCCTATTACTTTAATTGTTGTGATTGGCCCTAAAGATAACAAAAATATTTTTTAAAAAATCACTGCTGCTGCCACTGAATATAGCTCAATAAAAATGTTATTCATAAAAGGTTCATGTGACAGAGTTAAAGCTGGCAGAGAGCTGGTCCTTAAAATAAGGCCCCAAGTTGAAAAAGCACCATAGAACACTGTGCTTTATATCACACTACTTATGTAATTAAAGAAGAGAGGCCTTTCAGAATTGAAGAAATTTCAGAAATGTCCTTCTGAAATGCAGCAGAATAAAAAAATTACATCTTTAGAGTAATATGTCTTTTGTGATAGTGGAGGGGATAAGACCAGTGTTTTCTCAAGTATCTAACATTTGTTACTATCTCCTTGATCCGATGAGAAAGGCAGAATCTCCCCTCCTCCCCAAAATGTGATGAGGACCGACACTGAGATGTTGAATATAATGGGGGTAAAGACAGCTGGTTGTCCACAGACCACATCTTGTGCAGTGATTATGAATTAAGACAATAAGACCACTTCAACTTAGTTGAACACTCCACAAAACTTTCATATACTTTCAGTTGGCAAACAAGAGCCAGAACCTTGACTCTTGGATCTCTAATCCCCCGTTCTTGACCACATCTTCAAATCTTCAAGCTCTTTCCAAGCTTTCTGACATGGTCCTGCAGTGCCTCATTCCTGGAAAATGACAGTCTTCTCTTTCAGAATGGGAACAGAAGGGTAAACTCCTTCCATACTGTTACTGTTTGGATATGAGGTATCCCCCAATAGCTCCTGTATTAATGCAAGAATGTGAAATGACTGGATTGCAAGAACTATGATCTGACCAGTCCAACCTAGTTTAAAGGGGTGATAACTGTAGGCAGGTGGGGCATGGCTTGACGAAGTGGGTCACAGGGATCTTCCCTGGCAGGATGCATTGTCCCTGCAGCCCCTTTTCTCCCCCTCTCCTTCCCCCACTTCTCCCTAGTTACTTGCTGCCTTGAGGGCAGCAGCTTCCCTCTGCCATGTCCTTCCCCCCGCAATGTTCTGCCTTACCTTGGGCCCAGAACATGCCCATCTATGGACTAAGACTTCTGTAACCAAAAAACTTACCCTCCTCTAAATTGTTCCCATCGCGTATTTTAGCCACAACAACACAAAAGCTGACTAAAACACTTACCATATGGGAGCTCTCCACCCTGCTGTCTCCACAGGCCTCCTGCCTCACCAGCTGGACATCTTTAACCTTCCATGTCACCTTCTCTAGCTCCTAATCCTCAGAATAGAAACGTCCTACGGGATTTCTGATCTTTCAAAAAGCTTCTTGAGAAGGACATAAAAGTTACATCTTTACTTCTACATCAGTTTTTTTCTTAACACATTGCAGTAGGATTTCCACTCCTCACCACATGTTAGTCAGCTTTTCATTACTGTGACCAAAATACGAGACAAGAACAACTTAGGGGAAAGATCTACTTTGGCTCATTGTTACAGATATGTCAGTCCACCACGGCAAACTCAATTGCCCTGGACCCTAGGTGAGGGCACATCATGGTAGAAGGGCAAAATAGAGAAGAGCTGTTTCCTTCAAGGCAGCTAGAAGCAGACAGAGTGAGCCAGAGAAAAGAAGGAGCCAGGAACAAATAGAGTCCCCTGGGGCATGTCCCCAGCAACTTACTTCCTCCAAATGTACCCAACCTGACCAAGACTTTTGACCACCTCCCATAGTCCACTCAAATTATTTATCCATCAAATGGAGTAACCCACTGATAAGGTTACAGCCCTCATTATCCACTCACTTCCCCAAAGCCCCACCTCTGGACATTGCTGCCGTAGAAATCAAGTCTTCAACACACAAGCTGCTAGTGGACATTCCATATCTAAACCCTAACCCCACAGTAGTGAAAAAGTTCTCCTTACAATCAAATCTATCAGATACTTTTAAGTTGCAATCTGAACCTGACCTTGCATGATATTTCAAGTTGATGAGCACTATTTCCATCCTAAGTCTTTGTCTAGCTAATCGGTAAATATATGCTGCATGAATTAGGCTCCCTCATCCCTCACTCTACATCAGTGGTTCTTTAACCAGTGATTGTCAGAATAATCATGTTATTCTGAGCAGCAGTACTATCAGCACCACAGAAGGCGTACCCAGCTCTAGCATCAGGACCCCCAAGGAGTAATGAGAAGCATCATCTGGACCACCATGAGGCTTTTTTAAACACATATCCCAGAGTATCTGACTCAGTGAGTTTTTTGGTAACACTCATTCACCAGAAAGATATATATGTTTAAAGTTCTGTGCTAGGACTGTTCTAGGCATGTTACAACAATGAACAAAACAACCATTCTTGCCCTCATGAGCTTAGAATCCAGTTGGGAAAGTCAGATAATAAACAATAAAACAGTAAATGTGAAATTGTATAACATTAAAATCATAAATGCTACAGAAACATAATGCAAGGCACGGAGGACTAGAAACTGAAAGGAAGACAGACGAGTTTCAGTATTAAGTATGGCCGTCAGTGTAGACTTCACTGAAAAGCAAAGATTTAGATGGATGTGGTAGGGCACACCTGTAATTCCAGCAGCTCTGGAGGCTGAGGCAGAAGGGTTTTAAGTTCAAAGCCAATCTCATCTATTTAGCAAGGCCCCAAGCCAAGTTAGCAAGATTCTGTCACAAAATAAAAAATAAATAGACTTGGGATGGGGCTCAGTGGTAAAGTACCCCTGAATTCAATTCCTGTTGAAAGAAAAGAAAAGAAAAGGCAGGCTGGCTGTCTGAAATTTAGGGGGAAGGTAAGGCAAAGCAAAACAAAATGGAAGGGGTGAAAGCTCAGTGGGACAGCTGACAACAAAAGCACTCTAGGAAGACAAAACAGGTCTGAAAGCCCTAAGCCGGGCGTGGCCAGCCTTTTAAGGAAAGCACAAGATATGGCTGCCTTTCAGCTATGAGAAGGGCAAGAGGGCCATGGAGGAATGTCTTGGGCCAGGTGAGCACTTTGGCTCGCACTCTGAGTGGGCAGGAGTGGCTACTCCAGAACTCTGAGCAGAAGGGGGCATGATCTGGCTAATGTTCTGACCAGAAGCTAGGACAGAAGAAGGAGACTCACTGGAAAGCTCCTGACGCAGATATGGCAGCAATAAAGACAGTAAGATGGGCAGTGTGGTCCTGAAGACAGAACAGATAGATGCCTAATATGGAGAGGAGGACAGGGAGAGGCATCAGGGTGACTCTGGGGCTTTGGGCCTGAACTGAAAGGGTGGAGCTGACAGTACCTCAGATGCAGAAGGCTACAAAGCACAGCAGGCTGAAGGGGAAATGAGGATTCCGTTGTGGATACGTGGAGTTTGACAGGACTATCACAGAAGTGTCCACGCTTCTTTCAATAGCTACGAGTAGCTGGGAATTGCTGTCTGCCCTTCTACCAACACTGCTGTCTATGATCACTGGCCAAAGTGGTGTCCGCCAGGGTTCTCCACCATAAAGTTACTCTTTCCTTTAATTAGTATTCTGCGTAAGGTTAGTTCTTCTTGTTGAAACTTTCAATTTAATTCACTTAGTGATTTCTGTATGGACTCAAAACCATTCTACTATACTCAATGGATTAGGATCCATTACAATGATTCACGCTGTTGCCTGAATTGCCTTTAACTTGGTATGAGAACCCTGAAGGAGGATTCTGCCTCCTTCAACATATGCCCATCACTCTCTGGATACTTGCTTGATTCTTTACAATAAGATGTATAAAATTAGGGGCTGGGATTGTGGCCCAGCACATGAAAGGCCCTGGGTTCGATCCTCAGCACCACATTAATTAATTAATTCATTCATTCATTAGTTAAAGGTATTATGTCCAACTACAACTAAAAAATAAATATTAAAAAAAAAAAGATGTACAAAATTAGCCTGGGCCTTTCCTGACCCCAGCCTGCAACCCAACCTCTCTCCAAAAGCACTGTTCTGCTCAGTAGGCGCCGTCTCTGGGCATGCTGGAAATGCTCACTGATGCTGGGAAAGGCACTTCCAGGCGCCTCAGAGGGCAGACAGAGCTGAGAGGTGCAGCATGTGCTGAGCACACACATGTGCACACAAAGACCCATATTTATTTCTATATTTAGTTCTAAACTCTCTAGATGCTGGAAACCATGAAATTACGCTGATACCTCCAATTCCAAGGCAACAACTTGGTAATTTGTTTCCATTTTTTCCTTTTCCTCTTATTGTTCTTGGTTCGTCCCATTATCTTTACAGAATCAGGCTTTGCCATCACAAATAACCAATCTCCTATCACGCTATCCCCAACCTGTACAGACAAGCACTCTCCTATTTATGGAGCTCCCCACTCTAGACTGTCTGCCATACAGACACCCTCCTTCCCCCTTGAATCATTCCACCACCCCAGCCAGACTCCCACAAGCACAGACACCATCCTCAGCCTGTAGGGACCCCCTTCTCAGAAGCTCTCTTTACCTATGCAGCTGACCTCACCGGCCAGGCTCCAACACACACACACACACATGCCAGACTTCCCTCCAGCACAGACATCCTCCTTTTCCTGCCCAGGCTCACAGCCAGCAAAAGCAGTCTCACCTATTTTTTTAATTTTTTGCTTGATAGTTGGATCAACTATTAATTCAAATCAAATTAAATACCTAGTTGAGAAGAGTTCTCAAAAATGCACTGAGTTACAAAGGGCAGAGGAAGTTAATTTAGGATTTTGAGTACACAGAAACAGAGCATGGAATAAAGGCATATCAGGAATAGAAGAGAAACCAAAGGTGGCCTCTAAAAGGGTCAAAAAAGCCAATAAGAGGCTTAGTCAGCCGTGAAAAGCCCTCTCGCGTGGACAGAATGGTGTCACCCTCACCTGTGCTCTACACCGTGTCTCAACTCCTTTTTTGTCCTAGTTAAGCTTCCTGTTCTTCTCTACCTTGCTCACAACTGCTTTCAGGGAGAGGAGGGAAGGCAAGGGAAAAGGGAGACGAGACGGGAAAAGGGGATCCCACCTGCTACACCACAAGCAACCTTTATTGTTGTTGTTGTTTTGCCGATGTTATTTAATTCACATCCTACAAAGGAAATGAAAGCCCTCCTTTACAAATAGAGAAAGCCAATCTTTGCTTCTCCATCTCTTCTGGATGCAAGTTAATTTGGGGTGCAAACTATGAACGCATACCAGCCTCACTCTCTGGTTTTCGTTTTCACTCTTATCACCAATGCAGGGGAAGGGAGTTGACCAGACAACACTCATCCTCTCCGGTGACTCTCTCCAGGCTTCCCCCTCCTAACTCTGTTGTAACTGCAAACCCATCCACCTTTAGGAACAGGATACAGCACAAACCTCGACACAGAAACTACTTAGTGGGAAAGCCCCACCTACTGTCATGCTGTGCAGCTGCCCCGCTGGAGCAGAGGAAGGAAGTAAAGCCTACTAGTGGACAGTTTCACAAGAAAACAGGACACAGTTGCATCCTCATTAAACACACTTTTACAGATAAAGGGCAAAGTGATATGCTCTGTTAAGTTTATAAATTATTAATTTCAAAGTGCATTTAAGTACATTTACCACCAAAGTTGTGCAGACTAAATGATGAAGAGAAAGGCCCATACTTCACTTACCCTTCACACCTAGAGGATTTCACATGGAGGAAGATCTGCCCTTTACTCAGTCTGTGATTCATGACTGTTTTTTAGATGTAGTGAAGTGAATTGTAGTTTTACAGAAGCATTAATTTAGATAAAAATTTTGACAAATATCACAATGTTAGTAATAAAATTAAGACCCCCCCTAACCCTGTAAATTTAAAACATCAAGCTTAGGGCCTAAATTGGAGCCTAAGGAAAGAATCTCTACAGTGAAATTGCAATTATTTTTGTTTCTTATCCAACTTTCCTAGGACACTTGAAATAATTTAAATTGCCAAATCTAGTAAGGCAGAATCCATTTATATTCATTTTTCAATTATGAATCAAATCTGGCCTATTCAAGTCATTTGTTAGCTAAAACAACTCTTTCATTGAGGTGAAATTCACACTATATGAAATCCACACTGCAAGACCTATTAGTCCTTCATCTCTTTTTATGGCTGAATACTGTTCTGTAGCATGTGACTACATGTTAGTATACGTGTATCAACGTATTGGAAGCACAGGTAATCTCTTTCCCTCTTCCCCTTTTCTTGCCCTCTCACCTCTCCCCTTATCAAAGATGCATAATCTGATAGTAGTCATGAAGAGACATCAGACAAAACCAAATAAGTGACCAGTACTCTTCAAAAGCATCAAGATCAGGAAACCTAAGGAAATGCTAACCAGGACTGTAATCTGAGGAAGACTAAAGGGACAAGATGATTAAATGCAATGTGTGGTTCTGAAGTGGCTCTTTTTGCTATGATGAACAATCAAGGCCCACCTCCCTGTCACAGAAGGTGCCCACTCCACTAACCAGAAAACATCTGTTCCCTGTTTCAAGATAGTCACAGTCTTTCCCACAGACAATTCAAACAGCTGGAGTTTTCTTTCTTAAACCCAGCAGTTTCTCCAAACTTAAGTCCATTTTCTCATTAAACCTTGTGAAGATAAAATCTGGCATCTCCTTAAATAAGCAAATTTTAAAACTGCTTACATATATTTGCTTAAATGTGCTTTTCAAAGGTAGGATTAATATTGAGAAAGGTGGGCTGGGGTTGTGACTCGGTGGTAGAATGCTTGCCTAGCACTTATAAGGCACTAGGTTTGATCCTCAGCACCCCACAAAAAAATGAATAAATAAATGAAGGTATTATGTCCATCTACAACTAAAAAGAATTTTTAAAATATATTGATAAAGGTGTTATAATACTTCAGGTAATTTTTTCTCTGTATTTTTGTCCAAAAATCAGAATTATTTCCAGAATTTGACTTCAGAAATAGAAACAGAATAACTGAATTTTAGAATACATACGAAATCCTGTTGACTATGGCATCTTCATCTTCTTGTTCATCTGCAAAAATGTTTAAAGTATTAATATCCTTTTTCTACAAAATGTTTCACTAATTTACTTAAAAATGTAACAAAAACATAAACTTGAAAAAACAATTACTAAATAGAAATAAAGACTTTCAAAGAGTATTGTGTTTATTTCATCAAAGATCCAAATTTAATTCAGGCAGGATGGCATACAATTAGAGAAGGCAGTGGTATTTTTTAAAATCCTGATTGCATATGTAAATTTAAATTTCCCAAATATTTTCTCTTCAAGAAAATAAAAGTTAGTAGTACCTGAGGGCCAGTATGAAACATACTGTCAAAGAATATTAAGTGAAATAGCTAATGAATTAAATTTTCTGGCTGATAACAGTACACTAAAGTTTTCACTATAAAATTAAAACTTATAATCTTAGAACTCGTCAAATTTTCTATAATTTGAGTTTGTCATTAATAATGGCAATGAGATTCTCATTGAGAATGA
Source organism: Urocitellus parryii (assembly GCF_045843805.1). NCBI lineage: Eukaryota > Metazoa > Chordata > Mammalia > Rodentia > Sciuridae > Urocitellus > Urocitellus parryii. The sequence goes on from NC_135533.1 coordinate 4,120,847, forward strand.
GACCATCCTAAACTAATTTGGATACCACAGCCTTTTAAAATATCTTTTAAAACCTCAGTGTTGATGGTGTACTTGGGTCTTTCTGTTACTCCAGTGTCCATCCCTAATTCCAGGCTGCTCAAAAGAGCTTTACAACCAAAAGGACCACAATGCAATAGTCACAGTTAGTTTATACACAACCAATCAATCATCAAGTCTTGGGAGGTACTTTAATATACCCATGCCCACTTCAGTTCTATTCCCAACACCTGCTAAATCCAGCGTACCCTAAAAAATAAGTCTCTTAAATCTTCCTTTCTCAGTCTCTTAACTTTCCTTCTTATCACCCCTGATCTCCCCTAAAACAACGTATTTATGTTCACTCACTCACTCACTCCCCCCTCCTTCTGTGCCCATATCTATGAAATTATGCGAAAATATCTTTTAAAACAGCTAAGATACTATCTCGGATTTGCAGATCTTCAAAATTTTGACCAATTACAGAATCTAGGAATACTTCAGTATGTTCAGAGTCAAGTAATACTACTAAAGTAATACACAAGAGAAAGAACTGTTTCCTTATGTCTCTCAAAAGTTTGACGGTTTTTAAATTGATAATATAATATCAAAGAATCCTTAAAACAAGGAATCCTGCTATCAAACAAGGAATCCTGCTATTAGCCCAGCATCACAGGCTGAAAGTATTATGATTCCTAGAAAACAACTAAGATTTGTCAGAAAGCAGCAAGGCAGTTGCTTAGGTATTTGTGAAATTCTGACCTAAAAGTCTGTGAATTTAATTAGCACAAAGTTCACTAGAGGGGGCGGGGGATACTGGGGCTGTAGCTCAATAGTACAGCACTTGCCTAGCATGCAAGAGGACCTGGGTTCAATCCCCAATATCACAACAACAAAGAAAAGATATCGTGGTCCCACTAGCTAGGTAAGGATAATATAAAGTACTAAAAGGATAGTAGATAACTGAATGCCAATAGTATTATGGAGACTATCAATTCTAGAGTACTTCAGAGGAAAAAAAAAAAGATATTCTAGTAGCTGGAAAAGGATAGGTGGGACTGAATTGACTATTCAAAGTCAGAGCCAGTCACAAGGAACCAAATTGCCTCATAAACTCTGGAATTTCCCCAGATACTAAATAGCCCAGCACTATTCTTAGCTGGGCCTAAGAATTGTGATAAACAAGGACTCTGGTCTCCAAAGGTGATCCTAACAGTAATCAAATTCCCTGGAAGGTATTTTTAGTGCTCCAGTTCAACAGGCACTGTTTACTTCAACCATGGGCATATTCAATACATTACCACACTAACAAGTACCCAGAGAGCCCATGTACCACACTGAGACCAGGAGGCACAATAATGAAAGCTTTAACAAAAATATTTGTACTTGCCTGATTTTCTCTTGTACCTTGTGATGATGAAGTAGGAAACGATGTACAGAATGGCAAAAAGAAGAAAACATATCTGAAACAAAACAAATTTAACACATCATTTACATTTTTTTGCCTTTTTCTTAACTAATACAAGATACATCTTTTAGCATTTATAGGGAAAAGGATTTACATTATACAAAAGTAAAATTTTGGGGCTGGGATTGTGGCTCATAGTAGAGTGCTTGCCTAACACGTGAGAGGCCCTGGGTTCGATCCTCAGCACCATATAAAAGAAAGAACAAATAAAATCAAGTTTTTAAAAAAAAAAAAGTAAAAATTTTAGACATTTTGCTAATATAAAGCTTTGATAAAATACTAATTTATGTGACCTCATCAATTAATCCATTTAATACTATTCCAGGGAGTAAAAATCCCAGTGGAGAGTTTTCTTTTCATAACTTGATCAAATGTTTTTCAAAATCATATGGAGGTGTCAAGAACCAGACTATCACCAACAAGTCTAAGAAGCAAAGTCGATGAGAATCCACTACCTTCTAAATATCAAAACACAGGAAAGCTTCAGTGACAAAGTGTGTGCTGGCAACAAGAATTCACAGATGAATGAAATAGATTCTATTATGTAAAAACTTAACATAAATGAGGCATCACAAATCAATGTGGGGAGCGGGGCGTAACTGTTCAATCCAGCAAAGCAAGCCACCAGGCTGCTTGGAGCCTGCCAGACAGGCTAGGTAGAGGCTCCAGGCACAGCTCATAGTGCAAAGGGGAGCCAAGGTGCATCGGCCCATCCCCCCACGCACCCCCCACCAGCAAACTCATCCACACACACAGAGTGGATAAGCTCTGAAGCCCCATTCCACAACCTCAACCTGCAGTTTCCTGACCTGGCACAAAAAAATGAAAGTGGGACAGACTTGAATGAAAGTTGGGACTCAAGAATTCACCAATATTGGGGGCTAGGGATATAGCTCAGTTGGTAGAGTGCTTGCCTTGCATATAAAAGGCCCTGGGTTCAATCCCCAGCACCACACTCACAAAAAAGTATTGGCCAATAGCGTTACTATGTTTCTGAGCCCTAATTAGCATAAATTTCGACCAATAGCATAAGTACATTTCCAAACCCTAATTAACATAAATTTGGACCAATAGAAGAATTAGGAACTGATGGTGAGTCCCTGGGGCCTACTGCTGTAACACTGGAAGGCATGGCCCACCACTGAGAGCTGCAACACTTCCTGGCTGCAGAGATCTGCACCTGAAGCAGACCTCATCCAAAAAAACTCCATCTCACCTGCTAGTGGAAGAAGAAAATTGAGTTTCATCTCAAAACTCTGGTTTCACTATGATCAATGACACCATCTAGAAAATTACACCTCAAAAATGAAGACTATAAACCATGGGTCAGAGTTCTCCAAATACATATGGAAAACTGACAGAATACAACATGGACCTTGAACAAATGAGAGCATCCACGAGCACCCGCACAGTCCGAGGACCTATTTGGAACACCAGCTACTTAGGAGAACATTAACAGAGACACCACCTTCTCCTAGTAATCCTCAGAATACAGGACATGTGTCATAAGGAAAACCAGTTGTTGCTAAAGAAATGTAAACAGAGGGGTCTTCTAGGAAGGAACTGAGAATAAGGGGGAAATGTTCTACAATGTAACAGAAGTCAGAGTAGGGCTTAAAGAAGAATGGAAAGAAGAGTAACTGAGCAGAGAAAAAGTAAATTATATGGTTAAATTCAGTGCGATGAGTTGATATTTGACAGTTGATATAAAAAGAATTAATATTTCTGAGAGGCTGACTAAAATTCCTTCAATCAACAGAAATTTATTGTGTGTTCACTATCAAGTATTCATTTAAGAACTGGGGACACAGCAGTGAACAAAGCTGATGCCCTCATGAAGCTCATAATCCAGTGGGAAAAATAACAAAGTAAATGATAAAGAGTTAAATTGCAGTGTGTCAGATGACAATCCGTATAGACTTGGGGGAACAGACAGTGCCAGCAGCAGTAGGAACATGCCTCACCAAGAAGGTGACATGTGAGGAGAGAGTTGAGAGAGAAGACACGGTAAGTCATGCAGACACCCAGGGGGAAGTGAGTGAGGCAAAGAAAACAGCAATGCCAAGGGTCTCCGGCACCAGTGGCTCCTGTGTGTTCAAACAATGAGGAGAGAGAACTAAGAGAGGTCAAAGAGTAATGGAGGCCCAGTTCGCACAGACCTTTGTAGGAATTTCTGCTTCCTAGACATGGTAACTACTGTGTTGGTCCTGAACCTGAATGACATGGGAATCTATAGTAAGATTCTCAGCAGAGAGTTGTTGTGATGAGATGTACATAATGTAGACGGAGATGCTCTAGTTGTTACATAGAAAATAAGCGAGAAGAGGGCGAGGACAGAAGCAAGAGACCACACAAGAATTTGCCACAGAAATCCAAAAGCAAAGTCACTTAGACCTATACAGTGGAGGCGTTAAGAAGCGATCAAGTCCTAGGTATGTTCTGAAAGCAGACCTGGAAGGACTTGCAGGAACGAACACAAGGTTCTCAGCCTGAGAAACTGGAAAAACTGAGTCAGGAAAGATCACAAGAGGAGTTCTGGGGTGAAACAAGCACTGCTAAATCTGAAATACATATATTCACTCAAGTAGAAAGGCTGAATGAGCAGTTGGATATAAAAATATAATAATCTATACTGTGCAGGGGAAGGAACTAGGTTAGAAACTTAAAAAAAAAAATCAGCAGATGGTATTTCAGTCCTGAGACTAGATAAGATTTCCAACCTAGGAAAAGAAGTCTGGAAACAGAGCCCCTGGAGCTCTCAAACATTTAGGAGGAATCTGCAAAAGCTGACAGAAAAGCATGGGGGGTAGAGGGGTCAACAGGACTAGGCACTGAAAGAGCCACATGAAGGAAAAGGGAATTATCAACAACAGTGTCAAATGTTGCTGACCCACCAAGTAAGATGAGGACTGAGGATTGACAACTGGGTTTAGCACCATGGAGGCTACTGGCGACCTTGACAAGAGTTGTTTTTCTATAGTAATGGAGGCCAACCCTGGACTGGAGTGGGTTCAGAGGAGTTAGAAATGGCAAGGCAAGTAGATAGTTCTTTCGGAGAGTCATTAGGAAGGAAGAAACAGATGTGAAGGGGAATGTGCAGTCAAGAGGCTTTTTACAAAAGATATAGAAGGTGGAATGAATATGCCAGTAGAGAAAAACAACATCAACACAAGACAAAAGAGGAACTGCTAAAGTAATGTGCAAAGTTGAGGGAGTGATATAAAAAAGTTATCCATAGCAAAAAGGAGGAGGAGGAAGAGAAGGAAACGGAATATCTGAGTTTGGTTACAGAGGGGTAGATTGGTGGTAGAAGCAGAAACATCAGGTCTTTGGCTGGCTTCTATTTTCTCAGTACCATGAAATAAAGTTTATCAAATCAGAGTTGTATATGGAGAAAATGAAGGGCGTGGAGGTATATAAATCATGTGAAAGAATAAATGGGAGTTATAGAGAAATATATAGAAACAAGCAGCAAGGGGAGATTAACTGGCCTTTGAAGTTCCTGGCAAGCCCAAGCTAAAACTCTCAGCAAAGCTCACAGCCTGGTGATGTTGTAAAACTGAGAGCCCAATTCTTAGATGCTAAGGCAGGAACGGGCAGAGTCCTTGGGAGACCTGAGAACCTTGATGAATCTAGCAGATATCTTAATGTCTCTTTACATCCAAGCTCAACAAATAGCCTGCACTTACAGATTTTCATCACTCATTCACTCCTTGGACCACTAATTTGACTTTGCACCTGTCAGCCAACTCAATGGGCCCTGGCAGTGATAAGAAACGACCTAATAGTAAATCACTCTTCATAATTTATTTGACCTCTATGCAGCAACATTTCTTCTTCTCTGATTTTTCTCCCAGCTTCCTTCACCAGCTTCCTTTTTCTGCTGCCTGGACACATAACTCTTCTCTGTAATTTCTGGGCTGAGCACCCCTCTACTCTCATTCCACAGCTCTTGCTAGGTAACACCATCTGCTCCCAGTGTTTTGACTTCAACCCTCAGATATCCCTTGACCAGGTTTGATAAGCATTGGCTAGGGCAAGAGCAAGAGAAAGTGAATGAGGGCCTATGAAACCTAAGAAGATTGGGAGAAAAGCGAAACCAAGGACAAGCTGATGGGCAAGAAAAGCAAAGACGTCAATCAACTGACTAAGCTCATAGCAGAGAGGCAGCTGCAATGAAAGCACTTAACCAAGGAATTTGGAAGAGTAGGTTTTGACCCAAGGATGTTTCAGGATATTTTAAATAGTGTTTGAAGGTGGGTGACAGTTTCAAAAATTCCAGGGAGTTCATGAAGAATTGAAAAATGAAAAAAAGATGAAAGGAATAAAAGGAAATCAAGAAGCCAAAATACAAGGAAGGAAACTAATTGAAAACCATTCATTTAGAAGTAGAAGACTATCAAGTACAAGATTATCAAACACAGGGTTAGTCATTTTCAAATAAAAGATACCCACTATGAAAATTAAAATACCACCATGAAAGACTCAGACCAACTCACAGAACTGGCTAGCCACCTGTCTAATGGCAAAGGTAGACCGGGAGCAGACTCTCCTCTAAAAGAGCATGTTCTTCCAGAAAGACAGACCCACAGAGACAAGTAGAATGAAAGCAAACTGTGATGAGGCACCTACTCTCCCTAAGCCCAGTGACAACAAAAGAAAATTCCTAACAAAAAAGGCGGGGGGGGGGGGACGGGACATTCTGGCCTTCTACCACTAAAAGTGAGGCACAGCTGATGTAAGAAGACAGGCTACTGAGTGAGCATCCTGTGGTGCTCTGAAGACACTTGGCTTCTCTCTTCCAGTCAGGGAAGCAGCAGCCAGGCCACTGGAGCTCAGAGGGAATACTGGGTGCCAGCCCTCCAGGGGATAGGAGAGGCACGCCTTTAGATCTGATTATGATCAAGAACAGGCAGGCATCTGAGTGCTGAGTGATGCAATCACAAGTAACTGACACAACTGTATTGTTAAAAATGGTGCTGGGAAAACTAGATATTCATATGTGGAATGATGAAATTAGATCCTTATCTCTTACCCTGCACAAGTCAAGTCAAAGTGGATCAAAGGCTTATGAATTAGACCAGAAACCTTGGAACTGCTGTAGGAGAACATAGGGTCAAGGGTGGCCTTGTAGCCCAGTGGTAGAGCACTTGTGTTAACCCATGTGAGGCACTGTGTTAGATCCTCAGTTCCAAATGAAAAAATAAAGGTATCGTTTCCATCTAGAATTAAAGATATTTAAAAGGAGGAGGAGGAGAGAGGAAGAAGAAAGGAAGAGAGGAAGGAAAGTAGAAAACATAGGGTCAACATTTATCATGTAGGTGCAGGCACCGACTTCCTCAATAAGACCCTAAAGCTCAAGAAATAAAACCAAGAATCAATAAGTGGGATCTCATCAAATTAAAATCTTCTACACAGCAAAGAAAATAATTAAGAGTATAAAGACAAAATGGGAGAAAATCTTTGCCAGGGGATGAACATTCAGAATATACAAGAACTCAAAAAATTTTTTAAAAAACCTAATCAACAAATGGGCAAAAGAACACAACACACATTCTCAAAAAGAAGAAACACCAGTCGACAACAAATATATCAAAAAAAAAAATGTTCAACATCTCTAATTGGGGAAATGCAAATCAAAAGTGAAGTAAGATCTCATCTCAGCCTGAATGACAATTATCAAGAACACAAATAATAAGTGCTGACAAGGTTGCGGGGAAAAAGGTACACTCATAGAAACAAATTGGTTGGACTAGAAATTAATACAACCATTGTGGAAAGTAGTATGGAGATTCCTCAAAAACAAGAACTGGAAAGACCATATGACCCAAATGTCCCACTCTGATATTTATCCAAAAAACTAAAATCAGCATAGTATAGCAATACAGCTACTTTGATATTTATAGTAGCACAATTCACAGTAGCCAAATTATGGAATCAGCCTATATGCCCACCAACAGATGAATGAATGATCAAGAAAATGTGGTATACATACATGCATAGTGGAGTTTTACTCAGCCATAAAGAATAGAATTATGGCATTCACCAGTAAATGATGGAACTAGAGAACATCATGCTAGGTGAAATAAGACAGACTCAGAAAGCCAAAGGTCAAATTTTTTCTCTCATATGTGGAAGCTAGAGCAAAAAAGGGAAAGAAGAGGGGGCAGGATCAGATATCATAATGATATAGGGAAGAAGAGGGGAACAGAAGGAGATGAGGAGAGAGGGAAGGAAATGAGGAGGAACAACCAAGTAGAGGAAATATGGAATGAATTTAACAAAATTCATAAGTATGAATATACATATATCCTTTTTTAAAAAATAGAGCATTGTAATTACATATTCATATTTGGGTTTTTTCTCATTTCTAGAATTTTGAAGCCAGTTATTTTTTACAAATCAGCATTTTCAGGACTAGGAAGTTTGATTAGTATATTTCAGTTTTGTTTTGTTTTGTATTCTTTTATTTTTTTTTACTTTTTCCTTATATTTTTTTTCTCTCACTTATCTGTTTCCCATGATTCTCTCTTTTCTTCTGCTAATATACAATATCTATTGTACTCTTTCATTCTTCCTTTAGTTTTTACTTCTATTTTCTCTCCTTCTCCCTTATAATCATCACACCCTACATCACTTCTCTTCTCTTCCTGTCCACCATTCAAAATTGTAAACCCTTTTGTAAACTTACTGCTGTTACTGTGGGCAATAACTGATCACATCATTTCTGTTCACTGTGAGAATTAACATTGTAGATGTCATAGCAGGAACGATTTTTGTTTCATACTGTATGTTGTTTGCACTGATTCTTGTTACTGTTTGTCTCCCCCTAAATAGTAAGGTACTAGAAATCTTCAGAGACACTGTAAGTCCACAGGGTAGAAACTCAACTGCCTCAGATCCATACTGTTAGATGGGTAGACACACAAACAATACAAAAAAGCAAAGGAATAAATCGCCTCAGTCAAACCAAGATACTGGAGCAACAGAAGCTATTGACACCACAGTAGAAGAAATGTCAGAGAAGGTGTTCAGAATGATCATAATTAAATTGATATGCAAGATAAAGAATGAAGTAAGTCGTGAAGTCAGAGAGAAAATACATGAAGTGAAAGATCAAAGAGAGATTCTGAAAACAAGCAGAAATCCTTGAGAGGATTTCTGATTTATTGACAGAGTCAATAAACCAAATTTAAAATTCAATGGCAAGCATCACCAGCAAACTAGACCACTTGGAAAATAGAGTTTCAGGCAATAAAGACAAAATATATAATCTTGAAAATAAAGTTGGCCATGGAGAAAAATTGTTAAGAGATCATGAACAGAACTCCAAGTAAGTAATGCTCCATGTATGTATAATATGTCAAAATATACTCTACTGTCATGTATATCTAAACAGAACAAATAAAAAGAAAAGAACTTCCAAGAAATTTGGGGTAACATGAAACAACCTATTGGGATAATGAAGGCTCAGAGATACAAACCAAAGGAATGCACAATCTTTTCAATGAAACAGTATCAGGAAATTTCCCAAATCTTAAGAATGAAATGAAAAATCAAATACAGGAAGCTTATAGGACCCCAAATACACAAAACTGCAACAGACCCACATAAGGCAAATTATTATGAAAATGCCTAACATACAGAATAAGAATAGAATTTTAAAGGCTGCCAGAGAAACTGGGCGTGGTGGCGCATACCTGAAATCCCAGCGTCTCAGGAGGTTGAGGCAGGAGTTCAAAGCAAGCCTTAGCAACTTAATGAGGCACTTACCAACTCAGCAACACCCTGTCTCTAAATAAAATACAAAAAAAGGACTGCAGATGTAGCTCACTGGTTAAGTGACCCTGGGTTTAATTGCCAGTACCCCCCCCCAAAAAATAAATAGATTGATAAATAAATGGCAGCTGGAGAAAAATGACAAGTCACATTTAGAGGGAAACCAGTCTGGATCTCAGTTGATTTCTCAACACAGACCCTCAAAGTTAGGAGGTCTTGGAATAATATATACAAAGCTCTGAAAGAAAATGGATGCCAGCCAGGAATACTACACCCTGCAGGATTAAGCTTTAGAACTGATGATGAAATAAAAACCTTCCACGATAAATAGAAGAATTCACAACTAGAAAGGAAAGGGAGGAACACTAGAGTAGTCAATGAAAAGAGAAAATAATTCAAATTAAAACTAGAAACAAATCAAAATGACAGTGAATAAAAATCATTTCTCAATAATAACACTGAATGTAAATGGCCTAAACTCATCAATACAGTGGCGCACACCTATAATCCCAGCAGTTTGGGAGGCTGAGGCAGGAGAATCGCAAGTTCAAAGCCAGCCTCAGCAAAAGTGAGTGCTAAGCAATATAGTGAGACCCTGTGTCTAAATAAAATATAAAAATAGGGCTGGGGATATGGCTCAGTGGTTGAGTGCCTCTGAGTTCAATCCCCAGTACCAAAAAAAAAAAAAAAAAAAAATAGACTGGCCAGGCACAATGGGACACACCTGTAATCCCAGCAGCTTAGGAGGATGAAATAGGAGGATTGTGCATTCAAAGCAGTCTCAGCAAAAGTGAGGTGCTGAGCAACTCAGTGAGACCCTGTCTCTAAATAAAATACAAAACAGTGGTTGAGTGCCCCTGAGTTCAATCCTTGATACAAAAAAAAAAAAAAAAAAAAAACACAGACTGGCAGATTGGATTAAAAACAAGACCCAATAATATGCTGTCTTCAAGAGATTCACCTCATAGGCACATCCATAGACTAAAGGTAAAAAGATTAAAAAAAAAAAAAAATATCATTCACATGGATCTCATAAACAAGCAGGGGTTTCCATCCTCATATCAGATAAAGTGAACTTCAAGCCAAAGTTAATCAGAAGGGACAAAGAAGGTCATTTTATACTGCTTAAGCAAATTATATATCAGCAAGACATAACAATCATAAATATTTATGCCTAAACAATGGAGTACATGCATACATACATCAAATAAACCCTCTCAATTTTAAGAATCAAGGAGATCACAACAAAATAATAATGGGTGAATTTTACATACCCCTCTCATCACTGGATAGATCATCCAAACAAAAACTATATAAAGAAGCTATAAAACTAAAAAATACGATTAATAATTTAGACTTAACAGACATATATAGAATATTTCATTCTTCAATGACTGAATACAGCAGCACATGGATCCTTATCTAAAATAGACCATATCTTAGGCCACAAAACAACTCTTTGCAAATACAAAATAAAAGATAATACCTTGTATTCTATCTGATCATAATGGAACAAAATTAGAAAATCAATGATAAAATAAAAAATAGAAGCCTCTTTACCACCTTGAGACTAAGTTATATGATATTAAATGATCAATGGAGGTGCTGGGGCTGTAGCTCAGTGGCAGAGCACTTGCCTAGCATGTGTGAGGCACTGGGTTCAATCCTTAGCCCCACATAAAAATAAACAAATAAAATAAAGGTATGCTGTCCATGTAGAACTACAAAAAAAATTTTTAAGGATAGAAAGAAATCAGGGATGAAATTTTAAAAAAAACTTCAGCAGTAAATGAGAATATCAACACAACATATCAAAATTTCTGGGACACTATGAAGATGGTTCTAAGAAGAAAGTTCATTGCATTGAGTTCATTCATCAGAAGAATAGAAAGTCACCAAATAAATAACCTAACATTACATCTCAAAGCCCTAGAAAAAGAAGAACAAATCAATACCAAAAGCAACAGAAGACAAGAAATAATTAAAATCAGAGCCAAAATCAATGAAATTTTTTAAAATTTTCAAAAAAAAAATCAACAGAACAAAATACTGGATCTTTGAAAAATAAATAAAACAGATAAACCCTTAGCCAAGCTAACAAAGAGAAAAAACTCAAATTACTAAAATTCATCATAAAAAAGGAATATCACCATAGACACTACTGAAATACAAGACGAAAATCAAAAACTATTTTGAAAATTTATACTTCAATAAAATAGAAAATCTTGAAGATATCAACAAATATCTAAAGTCATATGACCTACCCAAACTGAGGACATGCCTCAACATTGTAAAAGCTATCCATGCTAAACCCGAGGCCAACATGATTCTAAATGGAGAAAAACTGAAAGCATTCCCTCTAAAAACTGGGACAAGACAGGGATGCCCTCTTTCATCACTTCTATTCAACACAGTTCTTTAATCTCTAGCCCTAGCAATTGGGCAAAAAAAAAAGAAATTAAAGGGATACAAATTGGAAAACAGCTCAAAGTATCCCTATTTGACGACCACATGATTTCTGTATGTAGAAGACCCAAAAAACTCCACCAGAAAACTTCTAGAACTCATAGATAAATTCAGCAAAGTAGCAGAATACACAATTAACATCCATAGATCAATTGCATTCCTGTACACCAATGATGAATCAACTGAAAGAGAAATTAGAAAAATTATTCCATTCACAATCACCTCAAAAAATAAAAAAAAAATACTTCGCAATCAATCTAACAAAAGAGGTGAAAGACCTCTACAATGAAAACTACAGAATACTAAAGAAAGAATTGAAGACGACCTTAAAAAATGGAAAGATCTCCCATGTTCTTGGATAGGCAGAATTAATATTGTCAAAATGGCCATACTTACCAAAAGTACTACACATATTTAATGCAATTCCTATTACAATTCCACTGACATTCTTCATGAAAATAGAAAAGGTAGTCATGAGATTCATTTGGAAAAAGTAAGAGGCCCAGATAGCCAAAGCAATCCTTAGAAGAAAAGCAAAGCAAGAGGCATCACACACCAGACTTTAATTTATACTACAGAGCTACAGTAACAAAAACAGCATGGTACTGGCACCAAAACTGGCATAAAGACTAGTGGAATAAAAGACACAGAGACGAACCCATATAAATACAGTTAGTTTCATATTAGACAAAGGCACCAAAAACATACATTGAATAAAGGACAGCTTCTTCAAAAAATGGTGCTGGAAAAATGTATATGTAGTAGAATGAAATGAGGCTCCCATCTCTCACCCAATTCAAAGTGGCTCAAGGACCAAGGCGTTACACTAGAGACCCTGCACCTACTAGAAGAAAATGTAGGCCCAAATCTCCATCATGTTAGCTTAGGAACCAACTTCCTCAACAAGACTCCTCAAATGCAAGAAGTAAAATCCAGAATGAATAAATGGGATGGAATCAAACTAAAAAGCTTCTTCACAGCAAAGCAAACAATCAAGAATTTTAAGAGAGAGCCTACAGAATGGGAGAAAATCTTTACATGCACCTCAGAGCATTAATCTCCAGGATATATAAAGAACTCAAAAAACTTAACACCAAAAACACAAATAACCCAATCAATAAATGGGCAAAGGAACTGAACACACATTTCACAGAAGAAATATAATCAACAAATATATATGGAAAAAAATGTTCAACATCTCTAGCAATTAGAGAAATGCAAATTAAAACAACACTGAGATTCAATCTCACTCCAGTCAGAATGGCAATCATCAAGAATACAAGCAACAATAAATGTTGATGAGGATGTGGGGGAAAAGGTACACTGGTACATTGCTGATGGGATTGCAAATTGGTGCAACCACCATAGAAAGCAATATGGAGATTCCTGAGAAAACGTGGAATGGAACCACCATTTAACCCAGTCATCCCACTCCTAAGTTTATACCCAAAAGACTTAAAATCAGCACACTACAGTGACATAGCCTCATCAATGCTTATATCAGTTCAATTCACAACAGGTAAGCTATGCAACCAACCTAGGTGCCCTTTAACAGATGAATGGATAAAGAAAATGTAGTATATATACACAATAGAATATTACTCAACCATAAAGAAGGATGAAATCATGGCATTTGCTGGTAAATGGATGGACTTGGAGACTATCATGCTAAGTGAAATAAGCAATCCCCCAAAAACCAAAGGCCAAATGTTCTCTCTGATATGCAGATGCTAGCACACAATAAGAAGGGAGTAGAAAAGTTTTGGAGTAGAAAAGTTCACTGGATTAGGCAAAGGGGAATTAAGGGAAGGGACTGGGATGGGAATAGGAAAGGCAACAGAATGAGTCAGACATAACTTTCCTATGATCATATTCAGTACCAATAAACTCCACATCATGCACAACCGCAAGAATGGGAGCCTAATTAGAATAAGTTATGCTCCATATATGTATGATGTCAAAATACACTCTGCTGCCATGTACCTGTACAAAGAATAAATAAATAAATAAAACTAATTTATGATTTTTTTTAAATTATCAGATATTAAGCCAAGGAATACAATGGTTGGATTTTTTTATTTCTCTCCCCCCCTCTCTCCCTCTCTCTCTCTCTCTCTCTCTCTCTCTCTCTATATATATATATATATATATATATATATATATCCAAATCTCTCTCCCCCCCCTTTCTCTCTCAGACAAAGCTGAATTTAAGAAAAAAATGTACAAAGCAAGACAAAGTACAGCACTTCAGGAAAAAATAGTATAACCCACAATGAAGAAAGAACCATCATAAATCTTCCTATACCAAAAAAACACAGCACCAAAACACTTTTAAAAACTGGACATAAAAAGATAAATAAAATATTATACTAGCTAAGAGACTGTGATTGATCATGAAAGAAATAAGCCTAAATCAAATAAATAATAATAAATGTGAATTTTAAAACATAATAATACTAGAGGGGAATCTCAATAAATATCTAAATACATAAATAACATTATACTTAATGATGAGAAACTCAAAGCTTTTCCATTAAGATCAGGAACAGGGCAAGGTATCCATTCTCACCAACCTTTCTCAACATTATACTGATTTCTGTGTTAGTCACCATTGTGTTGTTGTGACTAAAATACCTGAAAAGAATAAGTGAGAGAAGGGAAACTTATTCTGGTTCACAGTTCCAAGGTGTGGTTCATGGCCAGCCCAGGCCACTGCTCTGTGCCCAAGGTGAGGCAAAACCTCACAGCAGAAGTGTATGGTAAAGAAGCAATGCCCCATTCATGGCAGCCAGGAAGCAGAGAGCAACAGGAAGGAGCCACAAGGAAGATGAACATTTCCAGGGTACACACCCCAGCGATCCACCTCCTCCAGCCACACCCCACTTGCCTACAGTCAGTCCAATCAAACTAGGATGAACCGATCAGATTGCAGCTCTCATATCTATTCATTTCACCTCTGAATATTCCTGCATTAACACAGGAGTTTTTGAGGGGCACCTCATATCCAAACCATAACATATGGAGAATACTAGTTAATGCAATAAGACCAGAAAGAAAATGAGAGATATATAGGATCTGAAGGAAGAGATAACCTGTCTGCTCACAGATGAAAGAAAAAATCTGAACAAATCAACAAAAATAACTAGAACTAAGTAAGCAATTATAACAAAGCTGCAGGTCACAAGGTTAATATACTAAAGTCAATTGCTTTTCTATATACCAACAATGAACAAGTGGATTTTGAAAGTAAAAACACAATACCATTTACATTAACACTTCAAAAAAATACATAATACTCAAGTATAAATCAAACAATATGTACAAAAACTACATAATACTAGAAAACTGAAGAAATCAAAAAATAATTTAATTAATGGAGAGATATCCTCTGTTCCCAGATAGACTCAATATTCTCAAATTTTCAGTTCTTTCTAACTTGATCTCCAGATTCAATGTAATCCCAACCAAAAATCTCAGCATATTACTTTGCAGATACTAATTCATCCTGAAATTTATATAAGGCAAAAAGATCCAGAATAGTCAGCACAATATTAAAGAAAAAGAATGAAGTCAGAGAACTGGCATCATAAAGTTTCAAGACAGTCTATAAAGCTATAGGAATCAAAGCAGTATGGTATTGGTAAAGAATAGACAAATATGGGTCAATAGAACAGAGCTGAGATCTCAGATATATACTCACATAAATAATTCTTTGACAAAAGAGGAAAGGCAATACAATAAAGTACTGTTCTTTTCAACAAACAAGGCCAGAATAGAAATCCATGAGAAAAATATGAATATAGACTTATATACTTCACAAAAGTTAACTCAAAGTGGATCACACATCTGAATGTAAAACACAACGGCCCTAAAACACTGACAAGTACCCTACCCCACTACCAGGCAAACTGTGCCAGACTCACCTAAGCCCAATATGGTGCCCCACCACCACTGTATAGTCCTCAGAAACTGACAGCACCACACCTCACCTATGTGGGCCTGCCAAAGCAGCCCTTCCTGACACAACCCACAGAAACTCATGGCAAGTCCCACAGCCAAAGCCAGGTGCACCAGGCCCTGAGCCACTAGCAAACCTGCCCGTATAAGAACACCACTTACCTGAGCTAGGATTGTAGCTCAGTGATAGAACACTTGCCTAGCATATAAAGGCTGTGGGTTCAAGTCTCAGCACCACAATAAGAAGAAAAATAGAAAGAAAGCCAGCTGGTGCGATCCTCTAATCGCCAATGTTGACTACAGCTGAAGAAGTTACAGGACAATTCACTGAAGCATCCACCCAAACCAAACCCAGCACAGCCTATCCAACTGGTCTCCATAAGAAAGTCTTCTTTTTTTTTTTTTTAAGAGAGAGGGAGAGAGGGGGAGGGAGGAAGGGAGGGAGGGAGGGAGGGAGGGAGAGAGAGAGAGAGAGAATTTTAATATTTATTTTTTAGTTATCGGTGGACAGAACACCTTTGTTTTGTATGTGGTGCTGAGGATCGAACCCGGGCCGCACGCATGCCAGGCAAGCGTGCTACTGCCTGAGCCACATCCCCAGCCCAAGAAAGTCTTAATAGAGAAAACTGATTCATTAGAAACAATGGAAGGACATGTGCATTTATTTATCAGTAATAAAGAAAAGGAAATCAAGAGAACACAGATGATTAATGAATGTAAATGGATTAAACTCCCCAATGAAAAGATACAGACTGGCTGAATGGATGAAAAGAAAAGAAAGAAAAATGTAAAGAAAGAAGACCCAACAATATGCTGTCTACAAGAAGTTCACTTTACCAGTAACAACACATATAAACTGAAAGTGAAGAAATGGGAAATTACTATACAAACATAAACCAAAAGCAAGTAAGAATAGTTATATCATACAAAATAGATTTAAGACAAAAACTATCTCAAGAAACAAGGTGAAAGTAACAGTTGTAAATATAAATGCATCCAATGCTTGAAAACCAGAAACTGAAAACAAGAGATATTCTAGAAATTGTTCTAATACATAGAAAATAAACATATTCTCAAACAACCAATAGGTCTAAGAAGAAATCAAGACAAGAGATTAAAGTTTTTCTTAAAACAAATGAAAAAGAAAACACAACATACCCAAATGTATGGAATACAGCAAAGGCAATACCAAACTTCACCAAAAGGTAAAATTTATATCAATACAGGCCTACATTAAGAAAATAGAAATTGCAGGCATGACAGTGCATAATTGTAATTCCAGCTACTCAGGAGACTGAGGCAGGAAGACAAGTTCAAGGCCAGCCTCAGCAACAGAAAGAGACCCTATCTCAAAATAAAATAAAAATGGATAGGGAATAAGGCTGAGCAGTAGAGTAACTTTGGGTTCAATCCCCAGGGCAACACCAAACAAAAAAAATGATGATGATGATGAGGAGGAGGAGGAGGAGGAGGAGGATTTCAAGAACAAACTAACAATGCAACTCAAGAAATTAGAAAATAAACCAAGCCCAAAATTAGCATAGGAAAAACAAAGAGCAGAGCAAAATTAAATGAAACGCAGGAAAACACACAAAGATCAAAGAAATGAACAACTTTATTTTTAAAGATAAACAAAATCAATAATGCTTAGCTACAATAAGCAAAAAAAAGAGAAATAACTCAAAGACACAGATAAACATAAGACTTTACAATTGATTCTGAAGAAATACATAGGATCATTAGGAACTATTATGAACAATGATATGCCAACAAATTTAAAAACCTACAAGAAATAGGTATATTTCTGGCAAAAATTACCAAAACTCAATGTTGAGGACATAGAAAGGCTAAAAAGATCAATACAAGTAAAAAACTGAATTGGTAAAAAAAAAAAAGTCTTCCAACAAAGAAAAAGAAAAGCCCCGGACTAGATGGCTTCACTGAATGACTTACCCAAACCTTAGGGGGAAAAAAGTTACTTTTAAACTCTTCCAAATAACTGAAAGAGATGGAACCCTCCCAACCTCATTCTATAAGGTCAACATTACCCTGATACAAAAATTAGACAAGGACACACCAAAGAAAACTACAA
Source organism: Urocitellus parryii (assembly GCF_045843805.1). Taxonomy (NCBI): domain Eukaryota; kingdom Metazoa; phylum Chordata; class Mammalia; order Rodentia; family Sciuridae; genus Urocitellus; species Urocitellus parryii. The sequence goes on from NC_135533.1 coordinate 4,138,606, forward strand.
ATCAATATATCCCTGATGAATATAGATGAAAAACTTAATAAACTACTATCAAATTGAATCTAACAATATCAAAAATATTATATACCAAGATGGAGTGGATACAAGATGGCTCAGCATATGCATATCAACAAACACAATACATCACATAAACAGACTGGGAAGTCAAAAACAATCCATGTGGTTATCTCAACAGATCCCCCCCAAAAAAAAAATAAAATTCAATATTCCTTCATGATAAAAATCCCTCAGAAAACTGGGTATAGGAGGAATTTATATCAACACAATATAAGCGTTTTAAGACAAATCCAAAGCCAACATCATACTGAATGGGGGAAAGCAGAAATCATTTCCTCTAATATCAGGAACAAGACAAAGATGCCCACTTTCAAAACTCTTACTCAACATAGTATTGGTAGTCTTAGCCAAAGCAATAAAGCAAGAGAAAGAAGTCAAGCAGAGGAGGAAAAGAGGAGATCATATTATCCCTGTTTGCAAGACAACATGATATTTTTAAATATAGAAAGACCAAAAATGAAATGTCAGAACTGATAAAGTCATTACATGAATGACCTCTTCAATGAGATTAGAAAGCACTAACGGAAAAAAAATGAAGAAGATACATACATGAAAAGTGGAAAGAACTATGTTTGTGGACTAGAAGAATTAATATCAATCACTGTCCATATTACCCGCAGTAATCTATAGAGTCAATGCAATTCCTATCAAAATACCAATGATACTCTTAACAGAATTTTTTTTAAATCACAAAATTCACATGGAACCACAAAAGACCCTGAATAGCTAAAGCATTCCTGATCTGAGCAAAAAAGAACAAAGCTGGAGATAACACAATACCTGATTTAACAACATACTAAAAAGCCACAGTATTCAAAACAGCATGGTACTGACATAAAAAAAAACATATAAACTAATGAAACAGAGTAGAGAATCCAAAAATAAATCCATATATCTACATTCAACTGATTTTCAACAAAGACAGCATGAACATACATTAGAGAAAGGAGAATCTCTTCAATAAACGGTGCTTGGAAAATTGGATATCCATGGACAAAATAAATAACCAGCCCCTACTCTCATCATATAAAAAAATAAAATCAAGCAGGGCGAGGTGGCACATACCTGTAATCCCAGCAGCTCAGGAGGCTGAGGTAGGAGGACTGCAAGTTCAAAGCCAACCTCACCAATTTAGCAAGTCCCTAAGTAACTCAGCAAGACCCTATCTCAAAATAAAATATAAAATGGGCTGGGGAGGCTGGGGTTGTAGCTCAGAGCACCTGTCAACCACATGTGAGGCACTGGGTTCCATCCTCAGCACCACATAAAAATAAAATAAGTAAAATAAAGGTATTGTGTCCATATACATATATACATATACATATACATACATACATATTTTTTAAAGGGCTAGGGATATGACTCAGTGGTTGAGTGCCCCTGGGTTCAATCCCAGGTACTAAAAGTAAATAAATAATTTTTTAAAAAATATTAATAAATTCAAAATAGATCAAAGACTTAAATGTAAGATCAGAAACTATGAAACCACTAGGAGAAAATGTTTCAGGACTTTGGTCTGATTTTGGATATGACCCCAAAAGCACAGGTAACTAAAGCAAAAATTGACACATGGGATTACATCAAACTAAAAAGATCCACACTGCAAAGGAAACAATCAACAAAGTGAGTAGACTACCTACATAATAGAAGAAAACATCTGCAAATTATTCATCCAACAAGGCATTACTACTCAGTATATATAAAGAATCAAACAACTCAACAGCAAAAAGAAATAAATAAATCTGATTTCAAAATGGGCAAATGACCTGAAGTCACTACTCAAAAGTATATATAAAAATGGCTAACAAATGTATTTTTTAAATACTCACTAATTATCACAGAAATGTGAACTAAAACCCAATGAGATGTTAGAATGGCTATTATCAAAAAGATATAAAATAACAAATGCTTGCAAGGATGCAGAGAAAGAGGGACTCTTGAATTCCACTAGGAATGTAGGTTAGTATAGCCACTATGGAAAACAGTATGGAGTTCCCTCAAAAAACTAGAAAAGTAACTACCACATGATCCAGCAATATATCCAAATATTTGCTATACACAAAGAAACTGAAATCCTATCATATTTTAGAGACATCTGCACTCATAAGTTGTTGCAGCACTACGCCCAATAGCCCAGATACAGAATCAACTTAGGTGTCCAGGTTGGTGGCTGAATAGGTAAAGAAAATGTGGTATATACAGATGTTTATATGGTTCACACACAATGAAATACTACCTATTCAGCCATAAAAAAGAATAAAATGTTGCCATCTGCAGCAACATGGATAGAACTAGAAGATATTAATCTAAGTAAGTTAGACACTGGAAAATGAGTACTACATGTTCTCATTTATATGCACTAGCTTAAAAACTGATGTCAAAGACATACAGAATATAATGGTGGTTCACAGAGTCCGGGAAGGGTGTGGAGGAACATAGAGAGGATGGTTAACAGGTATAGGGGTGCAGCTGAACAGGAAGAATAACTTCTACTACTCCATGGCACAGGGATGGAAATTAATTAAGCCTTTCAAAATAGCTATGGAGAGGATTCTGAATGTTCTCAATAAAATGATAAATGCCTAATAATTATGCCAATTACCCTGATCATTACATATTATATATGTATGTTGAATTGTCCCACTGTACCCCATAATTAGGTATAATTACTACGTGCCAATTAAAAGTAGGAACATATTTTTAGTCAGGCACCTGGCAAATTCTGTAATCCCAGCAACTAGGGAGGCTGAGGCAGGCAGATTCCAAGTTCAAGATTAGCATGGACAATGAGATCCTGTCTCAAAATAAAAATAAAAACGGCTGGGGATGTAGCTCAGTGGTAAAGAACTCCTGGGCTCAATCCCCAGGACCAAATAAAAAATGTATTTTTATAAACAAAAATAAATGAATGAATATAAAACACAAAACTATACAACTCCTAGAAGATAACATAGGAAAGAATCTAGATGACACAGGTTTGGGTAGGACTTTTTAGATACAACACCAAAGGTTCATACTATGAAAGAAAGAAATTCTAAGTTGTACTTCATTAAAATACAAAATTTCTGCTGTGTGAACACACTGTCAAGAGAACGAAAAGACAAGCCATACAATGATAGAAAATATTTGCAAAGTAATACCTGATAAAGGATACTACCAAAAATATATGAAGATTTCCTAAAACTCAATAAGAAAACAAACGACTCTATTGGAAAATGAACCAAAGATCTAACCAATGAATACACAGAGACGCAAAAAAGCATACAAAAAGATACTCAACATCATATGTTACCACCACACACCTACTAGAATGTCTAAAATCCAGAACACTGAGAACCCTAAATGCTGAAGAGGACGTGCAAAAAGAGAACTCTCATTTGTTAGTGGAGATGTAAAATGGCACCACCACTTTGGAAGACAGTTTTGTGGTTTCCTATCAAGTTAAACACACTGTTACCTAACGATCCAACAATCACTCTCCCTGGTACTTAGCGAGAGGAGTTGAAAATCTATGTTCCAGAAAAATCTGTAAATTTTTAGATTTTATAGCAGCTTCATTCATGACTGTCAAAACTTGTATGCAACCAATAAGGTGCATCTATTCAAAGATGAATAGACAAAATGTGAAACATTCATTTAAGACTATTATTTGGTCATAAAAAGAAAAAGGCTACCAAACGATGAAAAGTTATCAAGCAGGGAAAGGTAAAAGCATAAGAAGCCAACCTGAAACAGCTACATACTATACAATTCCAATTATACGACATTCTAGAAAAGGCAAAGGTATGAAAATAATAAAAACACCAGTATTAGCTAGAGGTTGAGGGGGAAATAAATGAATAGACAGAATACAGAAGACTGGTGAAACTGCTTTGTACCATACCATAATGGTATCACACATGTTATAAAATTTTTCCCAAACCCAGAAATGTACAACACCAAAGGTGAACACTAATATAATCTATGCACTCTAAGTGATAATGATGTTAAATGTAGACTCATTGATTTTAACACATGCACCACTGGGTGGGGGATGTCAATAATGGGGGAGGCTATACATGTGTGAGGGCATAGAGTACATAAAAATCCCCATATCTTTTATTCAATTTTGCTGTGAATCTAAAAATTGCTCCAAAAAAAAAAAGGTATTTTTAAGTAGTAGTAAGGCTGTTTCTTCTAATAGGTACATGCATTCACCAAACTCAAAGTCCTATACTCCTCACACCCGAACCAACCCCTTCACAACCACTAATCTGCCTTCTGTCTCTATGGATTTGCCTATTCCAGCTATTTCATATAAATGAAATCATGCTATGAATGACTTTTGTGTCTGGCTTCTTTCATGAAGTATATAATATTTTCAAGTTTCTACATACTGTAGCATGTATCAGTACTTCACTCCTCCAGATTACTTGAGAAAACACACTATTTGATTAAAAATATAGCTCAGCTGGAAGAGTGCTTGCCTCATATGCACAAGGCCTTGAGTTCAATCCCCGACACCACAAAAAAAAAAAAAAAACACATTGGGTTTTTCTTGTAGTTGAATGCATTCCTTTCTATTAACCACACAACAATGTATTTATAAAGATGTTCATAATTCCACTATTTATAATTGCAACAAATTATCCTTCAAGAGAGAGAAGAAAACAAAATTACCAATGTCTTATCTAAGAACAGTTAATTTTGATACAAAACACTTGCTAATATCTACTCTTGTAACAGTTATCAAACTGCTATCATAAATTGCACTTTATCTTTCAATATGTGTTCCAATAAGGTAAAACAATAATACTTCCTCACAAACAGATAAAACATCAAAACCCTTCCAAGGGGTAAAAACTCCATTTTTCAGGATTATCACAGCAAATTTCAAGGCCATTAATGTCATCTACAGTATTACACATTGTTGCTTTTTGTTGAAGTTCGAATTCTAGATATTCTTTTTAGTCGTCAACAAAAAGTTCCTTGTGTCCCTTCTGAGACCATACTCCAGAAAAACAGGAAAAAGACAGGCATCTCTTGAGAGGAGCTAGAGACCAAGCAGCAAGTGGTAAGCATCATTCATTATCCTGGGACTCTACATCCCAATCACAGCCAATCCACCCAAACTCCTCCTTTGCAAAAGCCCACACCACCCCCACTCCTCTTCCACATTTTACCGTGATTGATTTCTGTTAGATGTTTCATGAAAACATATACATATATATATATACATATATAATGAAAACAAGTGTCAGGTGGATTACTGATTTAAATGAAAAAAATAAGTTTAGAAGATTTAGCCTTCTACAGCCAGTTACACCTGCTGTAGAACATTTACAGCTAGTAACAAAACCAGAAGGACTGCTCTTCCTCCTGGTCACCTGCAAAGATGGTTAAAAATGGGAATATACACAGGGCATGACTGTAAGTCAAAAGTAACAGGGGAAAACTGGACACTTGTACACAGAAACATCACATACACAATGTGACCAACATACCATAATTTAGATTGTGTAAATACACACAGAGAAATAAAACAATGGTACATATTTCAAAGTGGTGACACTTCAAAATATTTTTTCTCTTTTATCTTCTCTGTCCTCTACTTCAGAATAAACTCAACTGATAACAGTAAGGACTATTATTTATATAATGAAGGGAAGAACAATGCTATTTTTAATATGAATAAAATAAAAATTTTTCCATAACCCTATTAGAAAGCAAAGAAACAATATGCACCCTGATTCAGTGATCTTACTTTAAGAAGAAAAAAACTACATGCATTAAAATTTTCATTGTAGCTTTATCTTAAGTAGTGGGAAATTAAAAACCATGCTTCCATTATTAAATATTTAGGTCAGCATTATTACCACAATTAGTAATAAAAGCCACCACTAGAGAATATAAGAACAAGAAGTACTCATCAGTCATACCTTTGTAGTAAATTGATACAACATGAAATAAAGATTTAGCTGTCTTAGAAGGGCAACCAAAAGAACAACAAAGAATAACAACAATAAACACAGAGGAAGTGGAAGAAGGGCAGTGGTATAAATATTTACCAGTAGTGTAAGTTCTATCAGAAGCTAGTAGCCAAAGCCTCAATGTCTTGTGTGGGAAGTCAATATATACTGTTAAGTGTTGGTAAAACAAATAATATTACTTAAAAATTCTTACTTCCTGTATGTATTACAGAAGTGATTTGGGAAAATCTAGAAGAAAAATAAGAGACTGGTTATGGATGGGAAGCCTTACTTTTCTTAAGGTCTTCTATCCTACTTGATTTATCACATATACAAAACTCTTACACAGTCATTTTCAAGTAATCCTTCAAAGACTTACCTACCATTCCTTCACTTACAGGTTAACATTGTTTTTAAAAATTACCACATAATAAAATTCCTTTCTCTTAAAAAAAAAAAAAAAAAAAAAACTTTGCACCATAAAAAGAAATCTTAACAAGATTAAGGAACAGATCATTCTAAACAACTTAATGTTAAAAAATAAATAAATAAAAGATACCACCCCTCATGATCACATATCTTATATTTAAAAAGAAAAATTAGGGCTGGGGTTGTGGCTTAGTGGCAGAGCGCTTGGCTAGCATGCATAAATAAAATAAAGGTGTTGTGTTCATCTACAACTAAAAATTATTTAAGAAAAAAACATTAAACTAATATTCACCATGCTAACCAAAACCTGTTATTTAAAATTAAATAAGAATCAACTTCAAAAAGTCCTAAAATAGGGCTGGGGATGTGGCTCAAGCGGTAGCGCACTCGCCTGGCATGCATGCGGCCCAGGTTGGATCCTCAGCATCACATACAAAGATGTTGTGTCCGCCGGAAACTAAAAAAATAAATATTAAAAAAAAGTCCTAAAATAACTCCTTTGGATTAAACCTATGCAGAGACTAGATATCAGATATATTCTCAAGCAGCCACCAAATGATGAAGACAAGGGAAGTCACCACACACAATATAATATTTTTAATCTAAATTATACCATAAATACTATTCACAAAAAGAATTTCTCAGGTAAACCAAAGACTTAAAGGCCAAAAAGATAACAATGATTTCTCCTTTCAAGAACACAAAAAGATCTTGAAGTCATCACTCCACCTTCACAACAAGAAAAGGCTGAACAAATTGAAAATCACCAGCTCTTCTTAGGGCCATGAGAAAATTGAGATCCTAGGACAAACTGCTGCACCAGAAACTGGAAACAAAGTCCTATATCTGTGTCTGTTGCACCAGTCCCAGCAGGATCTCTAAGCTGCCACTGATGTGCTACTGCAGGATCAGCGTGGGCTGGGTGAAGACTTAGAAACTCCAAAAGTCTAGTGTGAAGAGGTCTGCCATCCTTTGAGTTCCCAGGAACTCAGCCAGGTTCTCAGGGTAAGGATACGGGGATGAGGGGAGTGTCCCTTCATTCTTCCTGCAGGGGCAGGAGGAAATAACCATTTTGAATATGCCCAGAGCTTCATGTTAGCCTTATGAATGGTCTGCCCTCAAGGAAAACAATTTTTACTCACAGCCCAACCTATTTGGGGATTACAAGAGCCTAACCAATTGAGGGAAAAGGAAACGTACAACTCCAGCTCCCTTCCAGTCTTCGTTACCTAAGGAAGGAGAAAAAAAAGCTGAGCAGCAGTAGTGAAGGTCACAGCCCAGAGGCACAAGCTAAAATTAAAAAAAAAAAAAACCTGACAACATCAAATGCCGGTAAGCGTGTGGTGGAGCAACAGGAACTTTCACTGACCACCGGTGAGAAAGCAAAACCATTTGCCACTTTGGAAGTCCATCGGATTACAAAGAACTTAGTTACATACTAACTTTGTAGTTCTACACAAAGTGAAACATAATCTTACAATACAATTCAGCAATCTCATTCTTTGGTATTTGCCCAGTGAGTTGAAAGTTTCTGTCCATTCTGATGATATAGAAGAAAAATTAACTCTAACTCTGTTTCCCCTACATTCTTACTCAACAATAATCAACACAGAAGACTTTTGTGATTCCAATGTACAGGGATTTCTCCCCACCCTCACGCAAGAGCAACTCTACAGCAGACAACAATTCAAGTGAATTGGGCATTCAAATCAATTCAGTTCAGACACCATCTACCTGGAGGCAGTTATTCCACAGGTTGAGGGCTCAATCCCACCAGACTGCCCTCACTTTAGATGCCACTCACATGTCCAGGCCTCCAGAACTTCTGACCAACCAGCTACCAACTAAGGTGTAGACACATATATATACACACACCTTGTATACAAATACACCTACACTTTTGGGTTTGATTAATTTGCTAGAAGACCTTACAGAATTCGGAGAAGCACTTACTTGTTTATCAGTTTCTTATAAAGGATACACAAATAAATAGCCAGATAAAGAGACAGGACAAAGTCTGAAAGGGTCCCAAGCACAGACATTTCCAACCATGTGGAGTTGGGGTGTGCCACCCTCCTGGCACGTGATGAGTTCTAGTTTACATCCTATAAGTCTCTAGGTATTCAGCTGTCCCAAAGTTCCCTGAACCATGTCTTTTGGGATATTTATAAAGATTCCATTGCATGATCATGATTGAAGCATGAAAGACATGCAAAAACGTGATTGAACAAATCATCAATAAGACTCATAGGGGAAACTAACAAGGCCTGTTGTGACTGTCTGTTCAGATCCTTCTTGACCTTTGAGTGCAGCATTCTTTCCTCATACGTATGGGACAGGATCTCTTCCAAAACACAGGTCTTATGTTCTACCATCAGACAAGATAGGTCAGAGAAATTCTTTATGGCCAACATGGAGAAAGGTGGGGAAAGAGTTTCCATGACACCATAGGGAAAAGAAATTCTAGTTTCTATGGCCTGTCTTGAGAACAAAAAGGAACAGGTAAAAGGGAAGCATGAGAAGTCCTGGGCAGAATAAAATTGTACTCTGTATGCTACAAGATAATGTTGAAGAACACAGAATTTCTGAGTATGGAAAGAAATCCACGTTCATGGATCAGAGAATTTAATATCCTTGGGATGATAATAACTCCCAAATTGATCTACATATTCAACACACTCTGAAAATTCTAGTTCTTGCTTTCCTGCAGAAATTGACAAGTTTATCATAAATTCACAAAAAAATCCAACTAATCCAGAATTACCAATCATGGAAAGAACAAAATTGATGGACTTACAATTCCAAATTTTAAACTTACTACAAAGCTACAGTGATCAAGACAGTGTGGTACTAGTACAATGACAGACACACAGATCAATGAAACAGAACTGAACCCTTATATCTACTATGGTCAACTGATTTTCAACAAGAATGTTGAGACAATTCATTGAGGGAAAGAATAGCCTTTTTAACAAATGATACTTGAAAAACTGGATACCCATTTGAAAAAGAACGAAGTTCTTTCCTAAATTATACATAGAAATAAACTGTAATGGAGTCTAAAGCCAAATGTAACAGCTAAAACTATAACATACTTAGAAAAAAAAGTAAATATTCATGATCCTGAGTTGGCAAGGCCTTCTTACATATCACATAAAAAATACTAATGATAGATCTGAGGTTGTAGCTCAGTGGTAGAGCACTTGCCTAGCAAGTGCAAAGCACTGGGTTTGATCTTCAGAACCACAAAAAAAATAAATAAGGGTATTGTGTCCATCTATAACTAAAAATGTTTTTTAAAAATACAAATAACAAAATTTTTAAACATACATAATTTAACTTCAAAACAAGTAAGAACCTTTGTCCTACAATTTAAAAAGTGAAAAGATGACTCAAAGGAGAACATATTTGCAAGTTTTATATCTGAGATGGGTCTTGTATCTAGAATATACAAATAATTCTTCCAACTCAACAATAATAATAAACCAACTTAAGAATGGACAAAGGATCTGAATAAACATTTCTCCAAAGAAAATACACAAATAATAAGCACATAAAAAAGATGTTCAACAGAATGAGTTATCAGGAAAATGCATACAAAAATGACAATGAGAGACCATGTCACACCCACTAGGATCATTATAATTCAAACCAAAATGACAAGTAAAATGAAGATATGAAGAAATCTCAACATTGATGACAGGAATGTGAAGTGGTTTCATAACTGTGGAAAACAGGTTGATAGTTCCTCTAAACAAAATATAGAGTTTCCATATGACCCAACGTGTCCACTCCTCCATATATACCCAAGAGAAATGAAAATGGATTTCCATTCAAAAACTTGTACACAAATGGTCTTAGCATTTTCATAAAAGCCAAAAAGTAGAAACAACCCAAAGGTCTATAATAATTGAATGAACAAAATGTAACATATCCAAATAACAGAATAGATTTTGACTATAAAAAAGAATTCAGTCTGGGCTGGGGATGCGGCCCAAGCGGTAGCACGCTCGCCTGGCATGCGTGCGGCCCGGGTTCATCCTTAGCACCACATACAAACAAAGATGTTAAGTCCGCCGAAAACTAAAAAAATAAATATTAAAAAAAATTCTCTCTCTCTCTCTCTCTCTTTCTCTTAAAAAAAAGAATTCAGTCTGATATATGCTTCAATTTGACAGAACCTTGAAAAAATGCTAATTAAAAGAAATTAGATATTAAAAATTATATATTACACGATTCAATTTATATGACACAACCAGAATATGCAAATCTAGACAAGCAAATCTAGGCAAAAAGTATATTAGGGTTGCTGAAGCTTACAGGAAAGAGAATGAGGAGAAATAGAAAATGACTGCTAACCGGCAGACAGTTTGTTTTCGAGATAAAGAAAATGTTGAAGGATTGTGGTAAACTGCACAACACTGTGACTATACTAAAAACTACAAAATTGAGTGAACTGTAAAGTATGTTAAGCCTATGAACAAAACTGCTTAAGAACTGTTGAGTTAATTTTAGGCAGCATTTTCACTATTCTGGTAGAACAAATACACACACACACACACACACGTATGTATGAACTACTAAATATAAATTGTATAATTTCAGTGATTCCACATGAGTACAATATTCTTGCATTTATATTGAGAACAGTACTGACTGCATAACATAAAGAAGAATGATAATAATAGATATTAAAGTGTAAAATTAGAATTTTCTATTTTACTAAGTGTTAAAACATAAGAGCTTTCAAAGAAAAATTCTGAACATCAGCCCCTTATTGTATTCTTCCTATAATGCCTTCAGTTCTTGAATTATCTTATCACCAAAACTTTCAGGAAACTGACCTGTTTATATTATATTTGGATGTACTCTCCAAATCTGTAAAACCATCATGAATGAATAGCTTCAAAAATATACTACAGACACTGGGGAATGGGAGTGGGGGGGCGGAGAAGACTTACTATCCTCCTGCCTAACTTTGACTTGGAAACAAAACACTGACATTAGATAATGCTAAAAGGACAAGACATTCTTTGGATGTCTATACCTCTAAGGTATTCTGACTATAATTTAATAAAGAAAGAATACAAAATACCTATTGAACTTATAAAAAGAAGTCAATACCTGTCAATATCAAAAAATCATAAAATACAAAGGAAGACAGAAATAATGAAAATGGCAAAAAAATAAAAACTAAAAGACTAACAGAAAACAACAAAACAAAAATTGTAAATCCTTCCCTATCAATAATTATTTTATAAGAAAATGGATTAGATTCCCTAATAAAAGGTACAGAGTGGTTGAATGGGGGAAAAAACCTAGCTATATGCTGCTTACAAGAAACTTGCTTTAGACTTAAGGATATATACAGGCTGAAAGTTGTGCTGGGGTTGCAGCTCAGGAGAAGAGCACTTGCCTAGCACACATAAGGCCCTAAGTTCTATCCCCAGCACTGCATAGGGGAAAAAAAAAAAAAAAAAAAGGCTGAAAGTAAAGAGATAGGAAGAAGGTGTTCTATCAAACGATAATCCAAAACAGTGGGTATCTATACTTATTTCAAAACCTGACACAAGATACAAAGAATTATTTTTAAAAGTACATACCATAATGACAAAATAATCAATACACCAGAAAGACTCAATACAATCATACATGCCCACAACATCAAAGCACCTAAATGTACAAAGCAACAGAACTAACTGAAGGGAGAAATAAGATGGAAAGAATAATAGAAGTCTTCAATACCCTAACCTTAATAATGGAGAAAACACCCAGACAGAAGATCATAAGGAAACAGATGACTTAAGTAACACTATGGACAAATGGATACTCCAAAACATAAAGAACACACCATTTGGCTGGGATTGTGGCTCAGTGGTAGATTGCTCTGGCCCTGGGTTTGATCTTCAACACCACATAAAAATAAATAAACAAAATAAAGTTATTGTGTACAACTAAAAAATAAATATTTTTTTAAAAAAATGAACACACAACTCAAACAGCAACAGAAAACACATTCTTTTCAAGCACACAGGAATCCTTCTCTAACGTGAAATCATGTGTTAGGTCACAAAAACAAGTTCTAACAAATTTAAGGAGACTGAAATCACCAAACAAGGAATCAATAGAAGGATCACTGGAAAATTCACAAATATGTGAAAATTTTAAAACAAAATCTTGAACAAAGAAGAAATCAAAAAAGAAATTAGAAAGTAACTCAAGACTGATTATCACAATATACCAAAACTGATGGAATGCAGCAAAAGGAGTACTGAGAAGGAAGTTTATAACAATAAATGACTAGATTAAAAGAGAAGAAAGATCTCAAACCATCAATGTAATATACCAAACCAACAAAATAAAGGATAAAAAAATCAATGTCATCTCAACTGATACATAAAAAGCACTAGAAAAAATCCAGCACTCTTTCATAGTAAAAATTCTTTTAACAAAGCAGGAAAAGAAGGAAATTATCTCAACATAATAAGAGTCATACATGAAAAGCCTATAGCCAACATCACACACAATGATGAAAACTGAAAACTTTCCCCTTAACATCAAGACTAAGACAGGGATTTCCACTTTGCCACTTCTACTCAACACATTACCGGAAGTCCCAACCAGGAAAATCAGACAAGAAAAGTAAAAAAGAGGCATTCAAATCAGAAAGAAAGAAGCAAAACTATTCCTGTAACAGATGAAATCATCTTAACTATAAAAAAAGAAAACACACACTAAGGACTACATTAAAAAAAAAAGTTATAATTAATAAATTCAGTATACAAAGTCAATATAAAAAAATCAGGTGTATTTTTCGATACACTATGACAAAGTATCTGAAGAAATTAGTAAAATAATCCCACTTACAATAGCACCAAAAAAGAATAAAATGCATAGGAATAAATTTAATCAAGAAGGTGAAGGACTTTTATACTAAAACCTACAAAATACTGATGAAAGAAATTAAAGGAAGCAAGAATACATGGAAGGACAGCCTATGTTTTTAAGAAAGACTTAATATTGTTAAAATGTCCCTGCTACCCAAAACAATCTACAAATTCAATGGAATTCCTATCAAAATCTCAATAGCATTTTACAGAAATAGAAAAAAAAAAGTCTAAAGTTTATATTGAACCAAAAAAGACCCCGAAGAGCCAAATCAATATTGAGCAAGAACAAAGCAGGAAAAATCACACTTCTTGATTTCAAACTTATTACAAAACTGTGGTAGTCAAAGCAATGTGATTCAAGAAGAAAGACAGACATAAACAACTATGGAACAAAGACCAGAGGAATAATTCACTCAGATATGGTCACCTGACTTTAAACATGAATGCAAAGGATACACAATGGGAAAAACATAGTGTCTTCAACAAATTATCCTAGAAAATTGGATATTTACATGTAAAAGAATGAAACTGAACCCTTACATCATAAACAAATATCAATTCACAATGGATTAAAGACTTAAATGTTTAACCTGAAATTAGAAAACTCCTAGAGGAAAACATTCATGACATTGGTTTTGGCAACTGTGTCATGAATAGGACACCAAAAGCAGAGGCAACAGAAACAAAATTAGAAAGTGGCCATCATAAAACCAAAAAGCTTCTGCACAACAAAATAGACAATAAACAGAATGGGAAAAGCAAACTAAGAAATGGAAGAAAAATATCTGCAAACCGTTGAAGACTGATTAAAGAATTAATATCCATTCGGTCTATACCCAAAGGATATAATATCAGCATACTATCGTGACACAGCCACACCAATGTTTATAGCAGCTGAATTCACAATAGCCAAACTGTGGAACCAACCTGGATGCCCATGAATAGATGAGTGGATAAAGAAACTGTGGTATATACACAATGGAATATTAATCGGCATTAAAAGAGAATAATATTATGGCATTTGAGGGTAAATGGATGGAGTTGAAGAATATTACGCTAAGCAAAGTAAGCCAATCCCCAAAAACTAAAGGTCAAATGTTTTCTCTGATTAGTGGATCCTGGGCTATGATGGGGGGAAGACTCGGGAAGAATGCAGGGACCCTGGATTGGGCAAAGGGGAGGGGGGAGAGGGGTTACATGGATAGGAAAGATGATGGGATGAGATGCACATCATTATCCTAAGTACATGTATGATTGCACGAATGGTGTGTCTCTACATCATGTACAACCAGAATACTGAAAGGCTGTGCTCCATTTGCGTACGATGAATTGAAATGCATTCTGCTGCCATGTACAACTAAGCAGAACAAACAATAATAATAAAAATGAAAATAATAAACAATTCATAGAACTTTAAAAAAAAACAATTAACATCCAAAACAAAAGCAGGGTATAGTGGTGCATGCCTGTAATCCCAGTTACTCAAGAGCCTAAGGCAAAAATATCACTTAAACCCAGGAGTTTGAGATAAGTATAGGCAACACAGCAAGACCCTGCCTCAGGGAGGAAAAGGGAAATATATAAATGAAATTCCTATAACTCAAAAGTAAAAACAACTAAAACCTGATTTTAAAATGGGCTAAAGACTTCAGTAGGCATTTCTCGAAAGATGACATACAGCCAATAGGTATAGGCAATGCAACTGAAAACCTCAATGAGATGACACCTCACACCTGGTGAGGATGTGGAGAGACTAGAGCCCTGGCACACTGCTGGCAGAGAGGTAAGACAGTTCAGCCTCTATGGAAAATAATTTGGCAATTCCTCAAGAAATTAGATATAGAATTATCACATGATCCAGCAATTCCTCTTCTGGATATAAACACAAAGGAACTGAAAGCAGGGACTTAGATACCCGTACACTCATACCAGCATTATTCACAACAGCCTAAAGGTGGAAACAACCCAAGCCTGCATTGACAGCTAAATGGATAAGCAAAATGTGTTATATACAAAAACAGATTGTTCTTTAGCCTTAAGGAAATTCTGACACACACTCCAATATGGATTAACCTTAAAAACAGTATGCTAAGAAAAATACACCAAATACAAAAGGACAAATATTGTAGAATTCAACTCATATGAACTATCTGGAGTAGTCAAGATCATAAAGACAGAAAATACAATGGTTATTAGCAGCTTGAGGGAGTAAGGGAGTCTTTGTTTAATGGATATAAAGTTTCAGTCTGAGATGATGAAAAACTTCAGGAGATGGGCAGTGGTGGTGGATGCACAACAATGTGAATTACTTAATGCTACTGAATTGGACCTTTAGGCAAATTTTATGTTATGTACATTAATCACAAGAAAAACATTAAACAAAAATTATAGCACTATATGGAAAAAGCAAAAAGAGTTGAATAATTTTTAAAAGTTAGACACAAGTCCTAGAGAAAAGGCAAGTATTGACAGACACCCTAAATATGAATAATTTGAGGAAGAAATGCCAAACACTGGAAATCCACTACACTTGGGTACTTATTGCCCTGATTCTACTGAAGGTGAAGTGCACTTGACCACCCAGGGGTGCTGAGTTGAGGAAAATGGGGTGAGGAGAGACAGAACTAAGAAACTATGATCAGAGAATCACTGCCAAAACTGAGTTGTTTCCAATGAAGTAGATAAAGGTAATAAAGCTCTGGACTACCATAACATGGGTCCCTTTCTCAATAATAATTACAGAATATCTAATTAATTAATAAAAATAAAGCCAAAGACAAATAAACCAATGGGACAGCACAGAATCCAAAATTAAACCTCACAAATATAGAGCTGCCTGTGGCAAAGGTCATAAATAGTGCCAAAGTGATTAAACATTTATGTGAAAAAATATGATTCCTACCTCATACTATATACAAAAAAAAATACTCAAATGCAGTGTAGATTCAGATGGGAAGGACAATTAAATAAAGCACTGAGAGAAAATCATAAGAGAATATCTTCAGGGCTGGGGATGTGGCTCAAGAGGTAGCGCGCTCGCCTGGCATGCGTGCGGCCCGGGTTCGATCCTCAGCACCACATACCAACAAAGATGTTGTGTCCGCCGAAAACTAAAAAATAAATATTAAAATTCTAAAAAAAAAAAAAAAAGAGAATATCTTCATACCCTAGGAGTACGCAAAGATTCCTCAATCTTTTTTTCTTCTTCCAGTCAATCTTGGGGATTGAGCCCAGTGGTGCTCTACCACTGAGCCACACCCCCACACTTTTTATTTCTTATTTTGAGACAGGGTCTTACTGCCCAGACTGGCCTTGAATTTACAATCCAATTGCCTCAGCCTCCAAAGAAGGTGGGATTACAGGCATGTCTAACATCATGATGCCTGATTGCAAGGAAAGGTTTCTTACTCAGGACATTTACTCATCATACAGGAAAACATTTTGCAAAAATGAACTACAGTAAGAACTTACATATATGTCAAAATACACTCTACTGTCAGTATATCTAAAAAAAAAAAGCATTTTAAAAAGTGAAAAAAAGAACTTATGTTCATCAGAACAATATCATTAAATGTGAAAAGTTATCCAGAGAGTGGGAAAAAAAGTATTTGCAATACACATATATGTCAAAGAAATCATATTTAGAACAAAAACCCTGCAAATCAATACTACCAGGGGCTGTGGCTCAGTAATGGAGTGCTTGCCCAGCACGTATGAGGCCCTGGGTTCAATCCTCAGCACACCACATAAAAATAAATGAATAGAATAAAAGTATTGTGGGGCTGAGGATATAGCTCAATTGGCAGAATGCTTGCCTCGCAGGCACAAGGACATGGGTTCAATCTCCAGCACCACATACACACACACACACACACACAAAAAAAAAAGGCAAATCTTACTGTATGTTAATTGTACCTCAATAAAATTGACACGAAAATTGTTTTTTTTAAAAAAAAAGAATAAAGGTATTGTGGGAAAAAAAAAAAGTATACACTACTGGGCATGGTGGCGCACACCTGTAATCCCAGCAGCTCTGTAGGCTCAGGCAGGAAGGCCCTAAGCAACTCAAGAAAAGTGTACCTGGGCTCAATCCCTGGTACCAAAAAAACACACATTTATATACACATATACACACACAAAAAAAAAAATTTAAATGGAAAAAGAAAACCTTGAAGATATTTCACAAAATATTATAAATGGCCAATAAACATATAAAGTGGTGCAAATTCATTATACATCATGAAAAGGCAAATTACAAACCTTTGTACAATGAATACCCTGACATCCTTGCTAAAATGCAACAATTTTTCAAAGGGCTCAAAAATAATATCAAGTGTTGGTAAAGATGGTGGTGGGGGGGACTGTTTAAAAGCATCCACTAAAATGAACAAATATATAGCATCTAACCTAGAAAATTTCATTCATAGGTCTACACCCAAAGGAAATGCACCCACCCGGTCACCAAAAGACATGCACAAAATTATTCATGGCCAAAATCTAGAAAGCACTGAAGTACCCATCAACAGTGAAAACGAAAAACTAAAAATAAATTGTGCTACAGTGACACAACTACAGCACTAAGAATGAATTAAAACCACATACAGTATGGAGAAATTTCACAACTCATTGTTAAGTGAAAGAAACTATATACAAATGAGTGCATACTGTAAGATCTCATTTGTATGGCAGCAAAACGTCATCTACAGTGTTAGAAGCCAGGGCAGTGGTTAACTTTCGTTGGAGCTGAGGGTACACAAAGCGAGGGTGAGGGGGGGGGGACCTCCAGTAAAATTCTGGTTCTTGCTCTTGATAAGGAATTGCACAGATGTGTTTAGTAAGAAATACACACAGGGGTACACCTATGATTATATACATCTCCCTGTATAACATTCATTTTTTAAAAAAAGCAAATTCCACTCTCTGAAATTTTGCATCTCCTTCTATCCCAAGCAAGGTATGACTTGGCAAGCTGATTCTCAATTTTCAAGAACCATAAGTACACAAACTGAACAATTTTAAACCTCTAATCAAGAGTGTGCCTGAACACGAGAGGTGTCAGAAGACAGGAGAAGTAAATACAAACAGATAAGTTAACGTATTTTACACGATTATGGGCACACGTTTCAGCCCGCCTCCGGACTGCCACCCTGCCCCCGCCCGCCGCGGCCCCCAGGCGGCCGAGCTCCCCGAGTGCCCAGCTCGCCGGCCGCTGCACCTGCACTGGTCAGGGAGGAGGCGAGGACAGGGGACTGGGGGGAGGGGAGGGCGAGGACAGGGGGGTGGGGGACGCGGACAGGAGACGCGGGGAGGGGGGGCGAGGGCAGGGGACGGGGATGGGAGGGGGGACGAAGGCAGGGGAGGGGGGACGAAGGCAGGGGACGGGGATGGGAGGGGGGACGAAGGCAGGGGCGGGGGAAATAGGGCAGGTGACGGAGGCAGGTGACTGGGCCGGGGGACGAGGGCAGGGGCAGAGGCCCTCCAATGCCAAGGGAGGAAGGGGTGGGGGGGCACGGACGCGGCGGAGGCGGGGTGAGGTGGGCGCCGCGGCCGAGCGCGGACGGTGCAGCCGGCGGGGCTGCGGCGGGGCCGCGGGGCAGAGCGCGGGCGGCGGGGGCAGGGGCTGGGGAGGGCCCGCGGCGGCGCCGCCACGCACCGTGCACTCCCGCACTTGGCTGTGGAAGTGCTGCTCCCGCGCGGACACCTCGTCCTGACCGTCCATCCTCCTTCATGCCCGCCGCCGCGCCACCCGCGTCCGCGCGCTCCGCCGCACCATCGTCCGCCGACGCAGGGGCTCGCACAGCCGCGCCGGGCCCGGGCCGCAGCGGGGTCTCGACACCGCCTCTTCAGCCACCGCCTCAGCCGACGGGAGACGCCGCTCAAGCTGCGGAGGACAAGTGCCGCGGCGGGGGCGGGGCCGGCGGGGCGGAGCCGCGCGTCACGCGGAGGCGCCGGTGCGTCAGAGAAGCGCGCCTCGGCGTCCGGGGAGCCGGGAGGGGCAGGGGCGGAGCCTCGAGTTCTGGGCGGGGCCTCGGGTCTGGGCGGGGCCTCGGCGGCCGGGGCGGGGTCGACTGATGTGCTGAGGTGACGGGGTGGCCCGCTGCGACCCCTGCTCGCCGGACCAGTCCGGGCGCGCTGCTCTAGTTCCCCACAGGAGTTGATTACTGATGGTGCCTGCCTGGTGCCCCTGCTCAGTGCTCAGTGCTCGGTGTGCGGAACGCGGCCTCGGGGTTCTGGACAAGAGGAGGCGGGGTCCCCGCGGAGGCTCGCTCGGCCGAGGGTGCGCCAGCTCGGAAAGCTGTGCCCCGCGCGCTCCGGGCGCCACCCGGCCTTTCCCCGTGGAGAGGGCGTGGCTCCCACCTGCAAAACCGAGGTAGCCTCGGGCCGGCCGACCAGCGCCAGCCTTTCAAGGGCACGGGTTTTTTGGAGCACCACCAAATGTGCCAAATACAATGACTAGTCCTCCCCCATTCCACATTATCATTGTTTCTGTTCTGGTGACCAAATTGAAATTTACAGGAATATTTGCAATTTTGCTTTGTAGTTTATATGGCTACACAGAAGTTATTTAAATTGCCCTTGGATGTAGGTGTTGGGAGAACTCTGAGAACCTGAAGTTTGCACAAGCCATGCCCTGCTGCCTTAGGCTGATAATCATCCAGGAATGACTTCCACCTCATTCATTGAATTCAAAATTCAACTTTATTTTTTAAAATGTCTCACCCTAAAGAAATAATGAAAGGTAAGGAGATAATCGAATCTGATTTTCTGACACACACATTCTAAAAGCAGGATTAAATGCCTTCCCAAACTGACCTATATAATTCCCGGGTTAATCTCTCCAAATCAGAGAGTGAGCAGATCAGGTCTGAAGGTGGGGTGGCAGTAAGACGTGCAATGTTTCGCATCATTCTAATCCCAATACAACCATATAAAGCTTTTGAGTTTCTTTCATGCAGTTGTCTAAAGCACTTATATGCCTTTTATCTTGGTTGTTTTCCAGTCTTTAGTACTTGCAACATTAAATCCAGGATGACTTCAAAAATGGCCACAAACTCCCCTCCCTGGCCTTCTCTTTGGTTCACTCCTCTGCCTTGGGGCTACTCCTCTCTGGCATCTGGACCTGACCAGGTGGCTTGCACTAGCCATAGGAAACCAGAGAATATGAAGCTGCTGATGGGCTGGTGCCCAACCAAGTCCTGCTCTTCTTGTGGCCCCAGCAGCCTCCAAGAGTCAGTGCCCAGGCAGACTGGAGAGGATGGCCCAGTCACCTCTGCCACCCCAACCACCCTTCTCTACATCCCTGTACAAGTTGTCCTGTGAGAAGCAGGGCATCACTCTAAGGACGCTGGCTTTAACTCTGGGAGAGGTGAGCAGGCACCATGGGGGTACCGACAATTGGACACAATCTGTTCTCTCTTTGGAAACTGCACAGCAGGTGAGGGTGAAGGGGGAAGAGAAACTACAGTAATTCAGAGCCTGAGGTGGGCAGACCCTGAATATGTTTTAAAGAAGAGCCTAAGACAGGGTTCCCTACCATACAGATATGGCTGTAAAGAGGGACAGCAAGGGGGCTCTGAGGAAGTAGTCTGGCTTTAGAACTGGAAGGGCAGAGTTGCATCAACCAAGGGAGCAAAACACCAGTAAAACAAGCTCCTAAATTGTGATGACACTCCCTGATTCCCAAAACTTGCTGTAAGATATTCAGTTTTATTTCACATCCAAAGAGTGGTACTCACAATGAATGTTTTAGAAAATGGTACATCTCCTTAATACCCAGGAATGCAAATTGAAACCTAAATGAAACTTTTCTTATTCATCAGGTAAGCAGATTTTTTAGTCTGACAGTATCTGGTGAAGGCGATCCCCCACTCACTGTCTTGATAGGGTCACAGTGAGAAAAAGTGTTGGCAAAGCCGCTCTCCCACTGTCTTGACAGGGTCACAGTGAGGATGAATGCTGGCAAAGCCACGCTGGTTGGTGGGAAACCGAAACCATGAGACCCTTTTTTATGTAATTGGGACTTTTCATTTTCATGCTTATGTTTCAGACAAGAGGCATGAGTATGTTAAATGCCAAACAAATTAAATTTCCGATGGCTAGAACATAACAGGTAGTTCATGCCTTGGAAGCCGTTCTACTACCCCTCAGCATATCAAGGACAAAGTAGAAGGCTGTTCTTCTAACTCAGTACATTGTGGACAAACCTGATAACGGACAACAATCATCCTTTGAAAGGTCATGAGAATTTTAGGCACCACATTGATTATATCAACTAGAACCCAAGCCCATATTTCCGGCCTCTTAGAAAACCTAATCAGTATGCTTATTTTACAAAGTTCACCACATGTAGTCTCATTTTTACATTTAAGAAAGTTAAAACATATAAAAACATATTCTTCTCTTTTTATAAACTCTTTCTTACTTTACATAGGCATATATGATGAGCATAGTTAATATTGGTGGAAAGTGTTTAGAACTTACTTTCTATTGAGAAAGATTATAAAGATATGAGAACTAGTGCACCTTGACTAAGAAACAAAGAAACTCTTTGAGAAAGCAGCTCAACCAGTTTTATGAGAATAAATTTAGGAATTAATTTAAATAGCTTTATAAGACACAGTTTTAGAATAATGTTAGAAATATTATTTTATTTAGATTCTTAAGTTTAGAAATTCTTAAGTTTTTAGTTGTATAGGTTTCTGATATGTTTTAAGAATGATTCATAAACTTTAGGATATTTTAAATATAAGATTTAAAGGGACTTTTTTTAGATGGGAATTTTAGATTAGAAATAAAGTACAAGTGTACTTTAGGTTAATGATTGGTTAGGAGTCTTAGAGTCTGGTTACATAGTTTGGCATTAGTTAATAAGAAAATAATATCTTGGGAAAAATAGTAAATCTTGGGAAAATCTGAAAAATGTAAATTAGAGACGTATTTTATTAATGATTCTGTACTTTTAATAATTATATAACTGAAGGACATATCCTGGAAAAATGTAAATTAATGTTACTTTTTTGTACCCCCAATCATAGTTAAGGAAATGTCATGTCTTGGCAAAGTTTTAAAGTATATAATCAATGACGTATTCTGAATCTATAATGATGAGAAAAATTGTAATAAAAGATGACCCAGAGAAAGCTGCATTAGCTCTCTCTCTGGAGATTGCTCCAACGGAACGACTCCTGTCTCATCTTTTCGCCTACGCCACTCATCCTTCAGGACTCCCTGGACCCCGCTAGGGCAGGACCCCGGCAAGTATCCAGTGTTGGCAAGAATGTGGAGCAACAGAAATCCCCTGCGTTCCTGGTGGGGATGTGAACCAACACAGCATCTGGAGAAAATAACTGTCTTTCCCAGTAAAGTTAACAATAGCAACCAGCTAATGCACTCCTGCCCAGACCCTAAAGACCCTCTGCACATGTGTACCAGGAAGTTGAACAAAAAGCTTTGGCTGCACTGCTTGAAAAAGCCAAAGTAAATGTGGTATATACACACAATAGAATATTACTCAGCCATAAAGAAGAATGAAATTATGGTATTTGCTTGTAATTGGATAGAACTTGAGAATATCATTGCTAAGTAAAATAAGCCAGTCTCAAAAAAACAAAGTCCAAATGTTTTCTCTGATATGCAGATGCTAACTCACAATAAGGCAGTGGGGGAATAGGGAAGAATAGAAGTAGTTTGGATTAGATTTAGGGGAATGAAGGGAAGGGAGGGGGAATAGGAAAGACAGTAGAATGAATCAGACATTACTATCCTATGTGTATATTTGATTACAGGACTGCTAGGAGCCACAGCAAAAATATTGATACAGGCACCTTTGGGTTTAGTGACTGCCAGCCAGCCATTCAAATTATGATTATGTTAAGTTACATTATTATGGTAATTGTCTCCTGCTGTTTACCTGGGCCCGTTTCGGGACTCAGGTTACTCATGTCACTCTTGTAATGGGAGAGTTCCCATTGGTTGGGAAAGGATGGTAGGAGGGTGTTCCGGGGGAAGTGGAGTGCCCCCAGCTCAGGTAGAACACACGTGGTGGACCCACTTGTTAGGGGACGCACACGGCCTCTCACAAAATAAAACTTTGTCTCAGTTTGACTGGCTTGTGTTTTTGTGCCCAACCGGGTTGCAAGATTGCAAGCCGGCGTGCACTGACAGCCCAGCAGGGAAGCGCTCAGCAGGGGTGCGGCAGGCAGTGCTTAGCGACAACAGCGCAGCGGCAGGAGCGGAGCTCAGCCAGCCCGCTCGGCCCAGGGCCGGGCAGCCTGCGGCACAGGACCAATGTAATCATCATGTACAACCAGAAGAATGAGAAGTTATATTCCATATGGGTATAATAGGTCAAAATGCATTCTACTATCATATAAAAATAAATAAATTAGGGTGAAAATTAATAAGAACTGCAAGCACCACTGTGGATGGATCTCTAAAACACAGTGTCCAGCAAAAGTGAGTCACAGGAGAAGGCTCACTGCCTTCCACTTGTAGAGGTTCAAAAACATGCAAAGCACAAAGACCGTCACTTAGGGAGACAAATGGGTCGTGGAATGTAAAGAAAAGCAGTGGACACTCTGAGACAGGAAGTCAGAGAAGGGGTTGTTGAGAGGCATTTGGGACTACAAATAGATCAACAATGCTCTTTTGAAACTCAAGTGGGTAGCTCACAGCTCTGTGGTGCTGTTGTTCTTTGCATCTTATGCATAATGTATGAACTTAATACTTAGCATTTTAATAAGCATCACCCTCTGGTAGCCTAAATCGTGGGTTCTCTATGTCAGCTTGGCTTATGGCTAAAGACAGCATCTTGAAGGGAAGTAAACCCCAAGCAAGGATTCTGGAAACTAGGCTGCAGTGGTTCCATGCCTCAGCCTTTGAGGCTTCAGTTAGATCAAAGATGCCTGAGTTCCTTCCAGCACTGATATTCTGTTTCGGGACTTCGTCCACTTTCTGTCATTAAAACAGAAGATCACTGAAGATCTCTATATAATGGAAAGAGATTTATTTTAGCTCAGGGTTCTGGAGACTGGAAAGCCCCAGAGCATGGCATCAGAGAAAGTACTGGGCTAGTTCAACTCTGGGAAGCAGAATGACAAGCGATTTGTGCAGAAGAGATGTCCCTGACAGCAGTCTGAGGAGGTCCCTCCAAAGAGGAAAGTGGGACCTCAACCTGGCCCACGTGGGTTCTTGACTTTTGCCTCTGAAAAGAATTTCAGGGCACATCAGAAACAAAGCACAAGCAAAGATTTACTTAAAGACAGCAAAGATGTGCACACCTGAAGGTGGGGTGCCCAGGCCCCTCACTTCTCAGAGAAGGCAAGACACATGGCCAGCCCAGGGTAGCATTCTTTGTTTCTGGAAGAAATGTGCAGGTTCTCAGGAAAGCTTCGTGACAATCAGGACCACTGGCAATCACTGTATTTGGGGGGTTCAAAATATTTCTCTTTGGTCAGTTATGAGCACATTTGAAGTCTTTGAATCTGATGACATTTAAATTAATTATGTTTTTGCTCTAATTGATCTGTTGCAAGTATCCGCTGTGGGTTTTATTATCTGACGAAGAGCATGACGTCATGATGTTAGGTACAGGTCTCTGTCCACTAGGGTCTCTCTCCCCAAAAGCCCCCCTAGCTCAGAGAGCAAGAGAAGTTGAGGAGATTAACCAAGGCTTTCTGACAAGCCTCCCTTGAGATTACCAGTCTCCTCCCTCAGGAGAACCCATGACCTTGAGAAAAGAGTCAGTACTCATGAGGACTTTACCCCGTGACCCACACACTTGCCGCTAGGCCCCACCTCTCCAGATGGCCACCAGGCAGTCACATTTCCATTGGCTTTTCAAGGGGCAGACCTGAGCACCCTCTTAAAACTGAATGTGGAAGAGGTCCACTCCAGCTGGCATCTCTGGGCGTTTTCACAGGCTATAGATGGTGAAAAGACAGCCCCAGAGCGTCATCCCAAATGACGTTTTCTCCAATATCCCCCGTCAGTCCACCAGAAGCACCGTGGGCCCTCCACCAAAGCATATCTCGATGCCGGCTGCTGCTCCCCACCTGCTCCTCCATTGTGATCTGGTCCAAACCACCCCACCCATACATGGTCTCTAGCTGGTCTTCCTACCCCCTCATTCTCTCCTCTCCTATTCCCTCCCTCATGATAAGCACGGAGATCAGAGGGGCCCTCCCCCACGGCCTCCCATCTTTATTAGCCTCTGACTCCTTACCAAGACCTATAGAGACCCTAGGACCTGTCCCGTCCACCTCTCCAACCTTATCCCTGCCCCCCCACTGTGCTGGTCACTGCCCTCTGCCCAGGAAACCATCCCCACTGCCCAACCTTATCCCTGCCCCCCCACACACTGTGCTGGTCACTGCCCTCTGCCCAGGGAGCCATCCCCACTGCCTACCCTCCTCCCTCTCCTCACGCATTACACAGGACAGGGCCTTGGAGCCATCTGGCAGGACCAGAGCTACAGCAGCACCCAAACAAGTCCGCTATGCTCACCCCATCATTGATCCTTTTCAAAATAGAACCACGAAGTCATAGACACATGGGTGGCTTTCTGTCTGCACAGTCTGAACATAGCATGGTCTCATTTGCAGTTTTTCCAACACTGGGAGCTCAGTAAGTCTTTGTTGGATAAATAAGGCATTAAATATGTGGATGAGCTGGGCACAGTGGCACAGTCCTGTAATCCCAGTGGCTCAGGAAGCTGAGACAGAAGGATCACAAGTTCAAAGTCAACCTCAGCAAAAGCGAGGTGATAAATAACTCAGTGAGATCCTGTCTCTAAATAAAATACAAAATAGGGCTGGGGTGTGTCTCAGTGGTCAAGTGCCCCAGTACCAAAAAATATAAATATATGTGGATGAGAGCAAGATAGGGTACTGGGGAACCAGCTTTTGTGGAAAAACTACCATATTCCAGGCACTTTGATGAATTATCTAATTTAACCATCACATGACCCTGTGAAATAAATGTTGTCTGCTCCCCACTACCATGAAGACACTGAGACTCAGAGAGGTTAAGTAGCCTGTCCTGGTTCACATAATCAAGAGTCAAACCCAATATCAGGTATGGTGGCACACACATGTAATTCCATCTTCTCAGGAGGCTGAGGCAGGAGGACCTATGCCAGGCAATTTAGCAAGACACTGTCTCAAAATAAAAATAAATAAATAAATAAAAAGGGCTTGGGATTTAGCTCAGTGGTAGAACTTCTCTATGTTCATCCATAGTTAAAAAAAAGAGAGAGAGAGTTGAACTGAGATCTACCTGACTCATTGCTACCTGTCCTCCTCTCTGCCCTAGTCTTCCTGTCATGCAGTAAAAACAAAAACTGACATCCCCATACATGACACATAAAGCAACTCTCAGGTCCCTCTGCTGGGATTCTGCCCTAACGGCCCACTTTCCCTTTCCCTACATTTTCCTGCACTCAGGTTCAAGAATGCAGATGAGAACAAGTGTCCCCTCTTCCCGGATCAGTGTGCTAGGGCTCTCAGAGAAGCAGAACCTGAGGGTGCCTGGGCCCATATGTGTGGACAAGGATTCAGCTCACACAGTTTGCAGGCTTCCAAGTCCCAAGATCTGCACTCTGCAAGCTGAAGGCCCAGAAGAGCCAATGACGTGGTTCCAGTCTGAAAGCCAGCAGGCTTGAACCCAGGAGCAGGTCTTTCCTTTTGAGGATAAAGAGGGTCAAACAGTCAGTCAGGAGTTCCCGTCATGCATTAGAACTCCTCAGGCCTCACCTGATTGGACAAGCTTCACTCACATCAGAGAGCGCCAAAGTTCACATTACCCAGAAATACCCAGAACCACGACTGACCAGGGCCAAATGAAGTGGACATATTTAAGCATGACAAGGTGAGACGCCTAGTTTTACTCCACTCCTCCTAATAGGCGTGGGGAGAAAACAGCCCCTGGTGCTTGTGCCCACAGGCCCTTGCTGTGGGGCTGCCTGTGCATCTTCCCGAGGGTGTTATGATTCCTTCCCACCAACTGACGGGACTGATGGTCATAAGGAACTAAGAGTGCCATTTCTAAAGCTGATATCACCCAGGGACATGAAATGCGTCCCAGGTTGGTTCCCATCCTTTTGTAGCTCATAATGAAGTCAGTCCCATGTCTTTCTCCTCAGGCTTTACGCATCCATCTGGACCCTTGTTTTCTTCCAGATTCAACACACACAATTTAGGAGGGAGATGAGACAAAGGTCGTAACAATCAATGGAGTGAAACTTTCTTGTTTCCAAAGGAGCAAGATATGTGTGGAGCACCCGAGAAACCACAGGAGTGTAAAGCCGGAGGATGAGAGATCTCCTAGCACCGCAGTAGCCACAACCCAGAGAAATTTAGGGGGTTTCCTAAAGAGACAAATGACCACCCAGACAGCCCAGACCCGCTGCCTCCCAGCCCATCCTTCTTCCCACAGCATCCCTCAGGAGGAAAGTGTGTGCCTCACCAGCCCAAACCCACTCCCTGGAGAGGCCCTTTTCCATTCCAGCCCCAGCCCGGACAGGAGGCACCTCCAAACCTACCCTCCCCCCATTCTCAGGAAGGGCTTGGGTGGCAACAGCTGCTAGAGTGAAGGGCGGCCTAGAGTCTCACCTGTTTCCCCTCGCAGGCACCTCCAGACCTGTGCTGCTGTCACTCCGCCATCTCTAAGACCTCCCCACATTGCAAACTCATTTTCCAGTTGAAATGTTGAACATTTTCCACACCTGCTCTTCCCAGAACCACGCTGACAGCCGTACATGTACTGTCCAACTCAGTGTCCACTTCCCATGGCCATTCTGCAGGCTAGAAGACTCAAGCCTAGAGGAGGGGCCAGGAGTTGGCTCAAGGTCAACCAGCAAATAGATGAAAATCCCAGCATTGAACCCAGCCCCCGATTCCAGTGCTTCCACCACTGTCACGTCAGCCTCCTAAAGCCCAGTGCTCCCAGAGAAGGAACACAGACAGCAGTGGAGGTCCCCCGCCAGCCCGACTTCACGTCTCCTTGGTGGGGACCAGGTATGATTACCTCACTCCTCAGCAAGCATTTGAGGCAAGTTATAAAGGAAAAAGATGATAGATGAGAGGTAGATGATAGATACATAAATAGAAAAGATGGTAAATATTTTTAAAATAAGACCCAAAGAAGATGCATATTAGAATGGTTAATGAAGGAAAAATTCAACTCAGCAGATTATAAAGTAATCTGATCACTATTTCTGCATTTCAAGTTTCTGAGCTTCATGGCATCAAAAATGAAAAAGAAAATGAGATTGACTACATCCTTCTCTGTAGCCATCAGGAGGCCTCTCGGCTCCTCTGGAGAAGCAAGGCAGTTCCCAGAACTGTCCTCCAAGAAGAAATAATCTCATATATCTCACCTAGGCCTTCAGATCAAGAGCACTACAAGATGCTGTGGAAAATATCCTTAAAAGTACTCCATCAGGGGCTGGGGTGGTGGCTCAGGGGTAGAGTGCTTGTCTAGTATCTGTGAGGCACTGGGTTTGATTCTCAGCACTGCAAATAAATAAATTAAATAAACATCCATTGACAACTAAAAAAATTTTTTTAAAGTACTCCATCAACAAATAAAACAAAAACTTCATAAAACTGTTTAGTGTACCATTCTTTAATTTAAAAAAAAAGTCAAAGTAATAAGGTAATCATCTCAAAACAAAAATTATTGAAAGCAATTATGTGAGCAATTTTATCACAGTTCTCCTTTACAAGCAATAAAAATTAACCCTGACTAATTTAAGCAGAAAAGAGACTTATTAAAAGAATATTTCCTCACTCCCTACACAAGTAGACACAAAATGGTGTCTGCCAGAATGTCAGAATACAAGACCTCCAAATCCCCTCTCCTCCCTAACAGCAGGAGCAAGATGGCTCTCCACCTTCCCAGCCTTCTGGGAATCGGTGTGAGAGTTCACAACAATCCGTAGAGCACTGGTGCAGGAGAAGAGCTGGGCGTTGGAAAGAACGGCAGGCTCCATTGTGAAGAAAACCCAGGGTAGGTCTTCATCACCTTCTTTCTTAAACACCAAAAGCAGAAGCCACAGCTGACGATGAGTCAGACTTCAACACCTAAGACACGTGCACAGAAGACACTGCGTGACAGTGAAAAGGCCACCCAGAAAGGTCCCACAGGAACCAGCACTCGGCTTCCCATGGCACACACAGACAGCTGTACAAGTAGTGTCAGACACCCATGAGCAGCGGACGCACGTGCTCCCTTGCCCTGTCAACCGAGAGGCAGGAACAGTGACACTCCGGGAGTGATGAACACTCATGGAATGCAGATCATGGTTTCTAACACCAAGCACTATAGAGACACCAGGCTCCTGGGAGAGCAGTGGATTCTAGGACTGAATCTGAGAACATACAAGATGAACCCTGGAGCACCAGACAGCGCCAGAAAATAAGAAAGCAATAAAAAGCCAAGTCACAGAGAGTGTGGGGGCTAAGGGTGCAGCTCGGTGGCACAGCACTTGCCTAGTAAAGGTGAAGCCCCAAGTTCCATCTCCTGCACCAGGTAAAAGGGAGAGAGAGAGAGAGAGAGAGAGAGAATGCCAAAGAGACCCAGCAGCCAACCTGAATGAGGCCCCAACAGTCAAAACTAGAACAACTTGAAAAACAAAATGAATATCAAAGCATTGGATTAGAATTTGCAGTATAAAATAAATATTCATGAGTCAATCTGGGCAGAAATATGAATGGTTGAATAAATAATACCTTAATTTAGATAACTCCCTCCCCCTGCGTGGAAGTGGAACTCAGCTCCCCACCCAAGTGTGGTCTGAACTTCCTGAGCTGCTTCCAAAATTCTAAGATGAAGCAAAAGTATCTTGAGAGTGGAGAAGCCCGGCAGACCCTGCCTGGGCTGGGTGGCCAGGGTGACGGGCTCTGGGAAGCCACACCCACAGCCTGCACTCTACCCAGGGGGACACTGGGTCTTGCAGTGTGGCTTCTTCTCCAAGCCACACCCTCCTTCTAGCCTTGAGAAGAATTCACATAGAAGGACATGCTAGGAGGTACCAGACCGGGACGCCCCAAGGTCGTCAAGGCCGTGGACAACCAACTCCGAGGCCCTGTCCCTGTCCAGAGGGCCAGAAGAGCTCATCATTGTGAGGAATGTTCTGCAGCAAGATGTTGACGAAGGGGAGCCTGGACTGGGGAGTGCAGGCACACTTCCTACTGTGTTTGTCAATCTGAAACGATTCTAAAATCTCTAAGTGCGCTCAGGCAGCTCCCTCCACTGACTTCTCTGGCCCTATTCACTCCTAATCTCTTCTCACTTCTGGACCCTGAACGTGGCTGCTGCTAGGAGTCCCACATGGTCTCCTCTACATGGCTGGAGAGGCGTGTCGGGATGGAAGGGCCTAGATGCTGGGCACACTCTCCAGGGGCAGCAAAGGTCAGCGTCTGCGGTTCTGAGCTGCTGTCTCTCCCTGCACCATAAGACGGGGATTCCCTTGACAAACAAGAGGCGTCGGATTCTGTTCATCCAGAAAGAACTCTATGGTCCAAATGCAAGGTTCTCTGAGGATCCAGCAGAACCCAGGCACAAAACCTAGACTCTCAAAAGAAATGAGCAGACTTGAGAATTTGGCAGGGGTGAGCAGCCCGTGCTACACCAGAGACTGCTCATTGGCTACAAGAGCTGGGAACTGATTTTTAGGAATTTTTCAAGTCAGCTGCCCAATGCAACACTTATTGGAAATCACATTATATTTTTACAAGGTAATAAACACACAAGCTCAGCATGTCCTGATCATCTTGTTATGCTGTGCACTTACCTGTGCTCTTAAGGCCATTTACGTCCACTGTATCACGGTGCGCTCCTCCATTATATCCAATGATGTCACCTCAGCTACAGCTGGCCACAGGGAGGATGCTTACAGGATGGAAATCACCTAAGGCCACATATCAGGGCCCTTTGCCCCCAAAGAGGCAGTCATTAAACTTGTCATCATGGCACACCTTGGAGCCAGAAAAGCCTGCAGAGGCACCTGACATGCAGATTCTCCATATCGGGGTCTCAGGTTGAAAGACCAGGTAGTGAAAACGAGCATCTGTGCTGGAAATGGAGGGGATTGGACAAGACCCCCAGTGGCTGACCACCCCACATGTCTGCAGAGGTGCATCAGGGGAGACCCAAAACCAGTTCCAGATCTGTCACAGTCCAGCTGAGTTCAGAAGCGCCTCCCGTCACGGCGTAGAAGCTCTTGTGAGCCTTTTGGGCCCTCTTTCCAGGGATGAGCCAAACGTGTTTCTCTACTGCAGCAGGCAGTGTGTGCAGACAGGCAGGGGAAGGCACCTAGGAGTGGTGATGCTTGGATCGGCTGGCCAACCACAGTGTGCCCCAGACTGGGCAGCTTAAACAGACCAGCCCACTTCCTCACAGTCCCAGAAGCCTGAAGCCCAAAGTCACAGAGGTCAAGGGCTGCAGGGCCATCTGTGGCCTCTTTCCTTGGCTTGCAGATGGTATCTGTGTCCTCACGTGGTTGCCTTTCTGTGTGTCCTGACTGCCACTCCCTGTAAGGACAACAGTTGTTTGACCAGGGCCTACCCTGACGACCTCATTTCAACTTGGTTCCCTCTGTGAAGACCTGGGCTTGGGGACCCCACTCGGCCCACGACAGGCAGCATGCACTCTTTCTCCTCTGCTTGCTGCTCTTTTCTCAGTGAAGTAAGTAGCAAGGTCAGCCACCACAGGGAAGGACTGGCAGTGGGAGAGTCCTGCAGAGGAAAGGAAAGAGGCGATTTTGGGGGGAAGTGAGAGGACCAGGAAATGCACAGTGATTTTCAGGCAGCACTGAGGTCCCTGCTGTGGGACAGGCACCTGACCCAGCACTAGTGGCCCATCCACCCTGTAACTCCTGGGGCCGAGCTCAGCTTGGCATTGTGGAGCATGCGTGGGCAGCATCGAACACAAACATTATTAGACGAGCAGACACTCTGAGGACCAAGCAGGAGAGTTGTTCAGAATGTGGGCTCAGAAATCCGAGTTCTGGGTCTGAAGGCCAGCTCCATCACCTCTCAGGGCCCGGACCCTGGGCATGCTGCTTATCTCCTCCGCACTTCTGTTTTCTCATCTGTAAAATAGGGGTGGGGTTATCTGATATAGTAATTGTAACTACGTGATATAAAGTCATCTGTTGGTATCATCATTATCTTTGTATCTAAAAACCCAGATCTAAAATCAAAGGGAGATCAGTAAAGGTAGGGACAGGGGAGGGGGAGGCCAGGAGGAGGGAGTACTGGGGAGTGATCTTGGTCAAATTGCATTGTTAATTGTGTGCATGTACAGATATGTAACAACAAATCCCACCAAATATGCAACTATGATGCAAGAATAAAAATGTGGAAAGAGGAAAACATATTTTTTAAAACCTGAATCTCACATGGATTGCAACCCAATGACATCCATTGGGTTGTTATGCAGATAAGTAAAGTGTTCAAAAGTTTCTAAGAAATTCATGGCAAAGACTGAAAGTGCACTGAAGAGGGAAGGGAGGAGCTTTGATTTGTGAAGAAACTTGTGGAAGAAGTGCTCATATGAGCTGAGATTTACAAGAGCCATCAGAGGAAATGGATGCAGGTGGGACTGGAGCTGCTCACGGAGAGCTACCAGAATTTACAGGCACACATCAATTCACCCTCCTCAATGTCCAGCCCTCGGTGTCAGTCTCTGATTTTAACAAGATTTTTATCTCAAGACTACTAGTGTAAATTTCACCTGCCCCTGACTATCTCTCAGTGAAGTATAAAGAAACACAGGATAGAGATTCTGATAGCAGAAGGAAAAAAAAAAAAAGCAGAGTTGTGTACAGGTCATGTGTGATCAGAATCTGAAGCTATCTGCTTCCTGTGTGGCTCAGCTTAACATCTGCAGCAGGCTGCAGATGCAGGTCACAGCACGTCGAGTTGCCTCAGGAAAGCAGGACCCCACCAGATCTCAGGTAAGAGACTGGCTAGACCTCATTCACCCAGAAACACCTTCCTGAGCTCCTTAGAGAAGCCTCATTTCTTCACTAAATGTCAGGAAGCCAGTTAGCAGAACAACCTGGGTCCCTATGCCACAAGACCAGGGAGGAAAGCAGGACGTGAGGAGCCAGAGAGGCTGAGCGGGAAGGGAGAGGGTGTTTTCCCCGCACACG